>NW_019942772.1:175479-218854 GCF_002910315.2 Salvelinus sp. IW2-2015 | reverse complement strand
TTGTATTGTCAGCCCCATGTTTGATCGGTATTCTGGCTGATAAAGTGATTGTCAGCCCCATGATTTGATCGGTATTCTGGCTGATAAAATGTATTGTCAGCCCATGATTTGATCGGTATTCTGGCTGATAAAATGTATTGTCAGCCCCATGATTTGGATCGGTATTTTGGCTGATAAAATGTATTGTCAGCCCCATGTTTGGATCGGTATTCTGGCTGATAAAATGTATTGTGTCAGCCCCTGTTTTGTCGGTATTTCTGGCTGATAAAATGTATAGTGTCAGCCCCATGTTTGGATCGGTATTCTGGCTGATAAAATGTATTGTCAGCCCCATGATTGATCGGTATTCTGGCTGATAAAATCTATTGTCGCCCCATGTTTTGATCGGTATTCTGGGCTGATAAAATGTATAGTGTCAGCCCCATGTTTGGATCGGTATTCTGTCTGATAAAACAACATGTGTGTTCAGTTCATACATGATCTTGCATAAGGTCATGGTTTGCAGGTGTGTGTGTGTGAGTATAAATGCGCAGGTTTGTCTGTGTTGATTTGTGTGTCCTTGTGTAGAATATATGCGGTAAAGAGGTCAATGGAACGTGACCCAAACAATGGAAATGCCATGGAAACACATGGGGGAAAGATGCCTGGAAACACATGGGGAAAGATGCCAGGAAACACATGGGGGAAGATGCCATGGAAACACATGGGGGGAAGATATCATGGAAACACATGAGGGAAAGATGCCATGGAAAACATGGGGAGAAGATGCCATGGAAACACATGGGGGAAAGATGCATGGAACACATGGGGGAAAGATGCCATGGAAACACATGGGGGAAAGATGCATGGAAACACATGGGAAAGATGTCATGGAAACATGGGGAATGTCATGGAAACACATGGGGGAAAGATGCATGGAAACATGGGGGAAAGATGCATGGAACACATGGGGAAAGATGTCATGGAAACCATGGAGGAAAGATCCATGGACACATGGGGGAAAGATGCCATGGAAACACATGGGGGAAAGATGCCATGGAAACACATGGGGGAAAGATGCCATGGAAACACATGGGGGAAGATGCATGGAAACACATGGGGGAAAGAGCCATGGAAACACATGGCGGAAAGATGTCATGGAAACACATGGGGGAAAGATGCCATGGAAACACATGGGGGAAAGATGCCATGGAAACACATGGGGGAAAGATGCCATGGAAACACATGGAGGAAAGATGCCATGGAAAACATGGGGGAAAGATGTCATGGAAACACATGGGGGAAAGATGCATGGAAACATATAGGGGAAAGATGTCATGGAAACACATGGGGGAAAGATGCCATGGAAACACATGGGGGAAAGATGCCATGGAAACATATAGGGTAATGATGTCATGGAAACACATGGGGAAAGATGCCATGGAAAACATGGGGAAAAGATGCCATGGAAACACATGGAGGAAAAGATGCCATGGAAACACATTGGGGAAAGATGCCATGGAAACACATGGGGAAAGATGTCATGGAAACATGGGGAAAGATGCATGGAAACACATGGGGAGATGCCATGGAAACACATGGGGGAAAGATGCCATGGAAACACAAGGGGAAAGATGCCATGGAAACACATGGAGGAAGATGCCATGGAAACACATGAGGGAAAGATGCATGGAAACACATGGGGGAAAGATGCCATGGAAACACATTGGGGAAGATGCCATGGAACACATGGGGAAAGATGTCATGGAAAAACATGGGGGAAAGATGCCATGGAAAAACATGGGGGAAAGATGCCATGGAAACACATGAGGGAAAGATGCCATGGAAACACATGGGGAAAGATGCCATGGAAACACATGGGGAAAGATGCCATGGAAACACATGGAGGAAAGATGCCATGGAAACATATGGGAAAAGTGTCATGGAAACACATGGGGGAAAGATGCCATGGAAATACATGGGGAAAAGATGCCATGGAAACACATGGGAGAGAAATGCCATGGAAACACATGGGGAAAGATGCCATGGAAACACATGAGGGAAAGATGCCATGGAAACACATGGGGGAAAGATGCCATGGAAACACATGGGGGAAAGATGCCATGGAAAACATGGAGGAAAGATGCCATGGAAACAGGGGGGAAAGATGCCATGGAAACACATGGAGGAAGAGATGCATGGAAACACATGGAGAAAGATGCCATGGAACACTGAGGGAAAGATGCCATGGAAACACATGGGGGAAAGATGCCATGGAACACATGGGGGAAAGATGCCATGGAAACACATGGGGAAAGATCCATGAAACATGGAGGAAGATGCCATGGAAACACATGGGGGAAGATGCATGGAAACACATGGAGGAAAGATGCCATGGAACACATGGAGGAAAGATGCCATGGAAACACATGAGGGAAAGATGCCATGGAAACACATGGGGGAAAGATGCCATGGAAACACATGGGGGAAAGATGCCATGGAAAACACATGGGGGAAAGATGCCATGGAAACACATGGGGGAAAGATGCCATGGAAAAACACATGGGGGAAAGATGCCATGGAAACACATGGAGGAAAGATGCCATGGAAACACATGGAGGAAAGATGCCATGGAAACCATGAGGGAAAGATGCAAGGAAACACATGGAGGAAAGATGCCATGGAAACACATGAGGGAAGATGCCATGGAAACACATGGGGGAAAGATGCAATGGAAACACATGGGGAAAGATGCCATGGAAACACATGAGGGAAGATGCCATGGAAACACATGGGGGAAAGATGCCATGGAAACACATGAGGGAGAGATGGAAAGATGAAAGCATGGAAACACTGGGGAAAGATGCCATGGAAACACATGGGGGAAAGATGCCATGGAAACACACTGAGGGAAAGATGCCAAGGAAACACATGGAGGAAAGATGCCATGGAAACACATTGAGGGAAAGATGCCATGGAAACACATGGGGGAAAGATGCCATGGAAAACACATGGGGAAAGATGCCATGGAAACACATGGGGGAAAGATGCCATGGAAACATGAGGAAAGATGCCATGGAAACACATGGGGGAAAGATGTCATGGAACACATGGGGAAAGATTGCCATGGAAACACATGGGGGAAAGATGCCATGGAACCACATGAGGGAAAGATGCCATGGAAACACATGGGGGAAAGATGCATGGAAACATATAGGGGAAGATGCCATGGAAAACACATGAGGGAAAAAGTCAATGGAAACACATGGGGGAAAGATGCCATGGAAACACATGGAGGAAAGATGCATGGAAACACATGCAGAAGATGCCATGGAAACACATTGAGGGAAAGATGCCATGGAAACACATGAGGGAAAATGTCATGGAAACACATGAGGAAAGATGCCATGGAAACACATGGGGGAAGGATGCCATGGAAACATATAGGGGAAGATGCCATGGAAACACATGGGGAAAGATGCCATGGAAACACATGAGGGAAAGATGCCATGGAAACACATGGGGAAGATGCCATGGAAACACATGGGGAAAGATGCATGGAAACACATGGGGGAAAGATGTCATGGAAACACATGGGGAAAGATGTCATGGAAACACATGGGAAAGATGCCATGGAAACACATGGGGAAAGATGCCATGGAAACACATGGGGAAAGATGCCATGGAAACACATGGGGAAAGATGCCATGGAAACACATGGGGAAAGATGCCATGGAAACACATGGGGAAAGATTGCCATGGAAACACATGGGGAAAGATGCCATGGAAAACATGGGGGAAAGATGCCATGGAAAACATGGGGAAAGATGCCATGGAAACCATGGGAAAGAGCATGGAAAACATGGGAAAGATGCCATGGAAACACATGTGGGAAAGATGCCATGGAAACACATGGAGGAAAGATGCCATGGAAACACATGGGGGAAAGATGCCATGGAAACACATGGAGGAAAGATGCCATGGAAACACAATGGAGAAAGATGCCATGGAAACACATGAGGGAAAGATGCCAGGAAAACACATGGGGGAAAGATGCCATGGAAACACATGGGGAAAGATGCCATGGAAACACATGGAGGAAAGATGCCATGGAAACCATGGAGAAAGATGCCATGGAAACACAGGAGGAAAGATGCCATGGAAACACATGAGGGAAAGATGCCATGGCAACACATGGAGGAAAGATGCCATGGAAACACATGAGGGAAATGCCATGGAAACACATGGGGGAAAGATGCCATGGAAACACATGGGGAAAGATGCCATGAACACACATGAGGGAAAGATGCCATGGAAACACATGGGGAAAGATGCCATGGAAACACATGAGGGAAAGATGCCATGGAAACACATGGGAAAGATGCCATGGAACACATGGGGGAAAGATGCCATGGAAACACATGGGGGAAAGATGCCATGGAAACACATGAGGGAAAGATGCCATGGAAACACATGGAGGAAAGATGCCATGGAAACACATGAGGGAAAGATGCCATGGAAACACATGGGGGAAAGATGCCATGGAAAACACATGGGGAAAGATGCCATGGAACACATGGGGGAAGATGCCATGGAAACACCATGGAGGAAAGATGCCATGGAAACACATGGGGAAAGAGTCATGGAAACACATGGGGAAAGATGCCATGGAAAACATGGGGGAAAGATGCCATGGAAACACATGAGGAAAGATCCATGGAAACACATGGGGAAAGATGCCATGGAACACATATAGGGGAAAGATCCATGGAAACCATGAGGGAAAGATGTCATGGAAAACATGGGAAAGATGCCATGGAAACACTTGGAGAAGATGCCATGGAAACACATGGAGGAAAGATGCCATGGAAACACATGAGGGAAAGATGCCATGGAAACACATGAGGGAAAGATGTCATGGAAACACATGAGGGAAAGATGCCATGGAAACACATGGGGGAAGGAGCCATGGAACATATAGGGGAAAGATGCCATGGAAACACATGGGGAAAGATGCCATGGAAAACACGAGGGAAAGATGCCATGGAAACACATGGGAAAGATGCCATGGAAACACATGGAGGAAAGATGCCATGGAACACATGGGGGAAAGATGTCATGGAACCATGAGGGAAAGATGCCATGGAAACATGGAGGAAAGATGCCATGGAAACACATGGGGAAGATGCCATGGAAAACACATGGGGGAAAGATGTCATGGAAACACATGGGGGAAAGATGCATGGAAACACATGGGGGAAAGATGCCATGGAAACACATGGGGAAAGATGCCATGGAAACACATGAGGGAAAAGATGTCATGGAAACACATGGGGGAAAGATGCCATGGAAACACATGAGGGAAAGATGCCATGGAACACATGGGGAAAATATGCCAAGGAACACATGGGGAAAGATGTCATGGAAACAATGAGGGAAAGATGCCATGGAAACACATGAGGGAAAGATGCCATGGAAACCATGGGGAAGATGCCATGGAAACACATGGGGAAAGATGCCATGGAAACACATGGGGGAAAGATGCCATGGAAACACATGGGGAAGGATGCCATGGAAACACATGGGGAAAGATGCCATGGAAACACATGGGGGAAAGATGTCATGGAAACACATGGGGAAAGATGCCATGGAAACACATGGGGGAAAGATGCCATGGAACCACATGGGGAAAGAGCCATGAACACATGGGAAAGATGCATGGAAACACATGGGGGAAAAGATGCCTATGGGGGAAAGATCTTGAATCTCCTCATTGCCCACAGAAAAATTAGCCTACATCTAGGCTACTGTGCATATGTGAATTTCAGACTACTCTACGTGGAGGTCAAAATCTCAGTAAAATGCTTGTATGAATGTCATCCCCCACGGTTTGCGTTCCATTGACCTCTTTACTGCATCTGTGGACATTTGCATGAGTGAATGTGTGTGTTTTGGTTTCAGTGCATTCTACATGTAGCCATGGTAGACAGTTGTTCCAAATGCACACACTTTTCCGCTTTAAAATAGTTGGGGGGAAAGATGCCATGGAAACACATGGGGGAAAGATGCCATGGAAACACATGGGGGAAAGATGCCATGGAAACACATGGGGGAAAGATGCCATGGGGGAAAGATCTTGAATCTCCTCATTGCCCACCAGAAAAATTAGCCTACATCTAGGCTACTGTGCATATGTGAATTTCAGACTACTCTACGTGGAGGTCAAAATCTCAGTAAAATGCTTGTATGAATGTCATCCCCCACGGTTTGCGTTCCATTGACCTCTTTACTGCATCTGTGGACATTTGCATGAGTGAATGTGTGTGTTTTGGTTCAGTGGCATTCTACATGTAGCCATGGTAGACAGTGTTCCAAATGACACACTTTTCCCTTTATAGTGCACTACGGGCCCTTGTCATAAGTAGTTCACTACCTAGTGAATTATGCTGCCATTTGGGAAGCAGACGGAGTGTTCTGTGAGTTTCCATTCAGGCTCTATCTACATACCATTCCCCTAACTGAGGTCCCGCATTAAGGTGTACCACTGCAGAAAGAGGTTTACCACTGCAGAAAGATGTGCAACCCTGCAGAAAGAGGTTTACCAATGCAGAAAGAGGTTTTACCACTGCAGAAAGAGGTTTACCACTGCAGAAAGAGGTTCACCACTGCAGAAAGATGTGCAACCCTGCAGAAAGAGGTTTATCGCTGCATTAAGAGGTTTACCACTGCAGTAAGAGATTTACCACTGCATTAAGATGTTTACCACTGCATAAAGAGGTTTACCACTGCAGACAGAGGTTTTTACCACTGCAGAAAGAGGTTTACCACTGCAGTAAGAGGTTTACTACTGCAGTAAGAGGTTTACCACTGCAGTAAGAAGTTTACCACTGCAGTAAGAGGTTTACCACTGCAGTAAGATGTTTACTACTGCAGTAAGAGGTTTAAGACTGCAGTAAGATGTTTACCACTGCAGTAAGAGGTTTACCACTGCAGTAAGAAGTTTACCACTGCAGTAAGAGGTTTAACACTGCAGTAAGATGTTTACTACTGCAGTAAGATGTTTACTACTGCAGTAAGAGGTTTACCACAGCATTAAGAGGTTTACCACTGCACTAAGAGGTTTACCACTGCAGACCGAGGTTTACTCCTGCATTAAGAGATTTACCACTACAGTAAGTGGGGAACCACTGCAGCAAGAGGTTAATACTGCAGTAAGAGGTTTAACACTGCAGTCAGAGGTTTAACACTGCAGTAAGAGGTTTACCACGGCAGTAAGAGGTTTACCACTGCAGTAAGAAGTTTAACACTACAGTAAGAGGTTTTAACACTGCAGTAAGATGTTTACCACTGCAGTAAGAGGTTTACCACTGCAAGTAAGAGGATTACCACTGCAGATAAGAGGTTTCATGTAAAGAGGTTACTACTGCAGTAAAGACGTTTACTACTGCAGTAAGAGGTATAAACCTGCAGTAAGTGGTTTAACACTACAGTAAGATGTGCAATACTGCATTAAGAAGTTTAACACTACAGTAAGATGTGCAACACTGCAGTAAGAGGTTTACCACTGCAGTAAGAAGTTTCAGTAAAGAGGTTTACCACTGCAGTAAGAGGTTTACCACTGCAGTAAGAAGTTTACCACTGCTGTAAGAGGTTTACCACTGCAGTCAGATGTTTACTACTGCAGTAAGAGGTTACCACTGCAGTAAGAGGTTTACCTCTGCCTTAAGATGTGCAACCCTGCAGATAAGAGGTTTCAGTAAGAGGTTTACTACTGCAGTAATATGTTTACTACTGCAGTAAGATGTTTAACTATGCAGTAAGAGGTTTAACACTGAGTATGAGGTTAATCACTACAGTAAGAGGTTTAGACTGCAGTAAAATGTATAACAATGCAGTAAGAGGTTAACACTGTAGTAAAGAGGTTTAACTAGCAGTGAGAGTTTACACACTGCAGTAAGAAGGTTTACCACTGCAGTAAGAGGTTAACACACTACAGTACATAGGTTTAACACTGTAGTAAGATGTTTAATACTGCAGGACGAGGTTTAACACTACAGTAAGAGGTTTACACTGTAGTAAGATGTTTAACACTGTAGTAAGGAGTTTAATACTGCAGTAAGAGGTTTACCACTGCAGTAAGAGGTTTACCTCTGCCTTAAGATGTGCAACCCTGCAGTAAGAGGTTTCAGTAAGAGGTTTACTACTGCAGTAATATGTTTACTACTGCAGTAAGATGTTTAACTATGCAGTAAGAGGTTTAACCACTGCAGTATGAGGTTAATCACTCAGTAAGAGGTTTGAGACTGCAAGTAAAATGTATAACAATGCAGTAAGATGTTTAACACTGTAGTAAGAGGTTTAACACTGCAGTGAGAGGTTTACCACTGCAGTAAGAGGTTTAACACATACAGTAAGATGTTTAAACACTGTAGTAAGATGTTTAATACTGCAGGACGAGGTTTAACACTGCAGTAAGAGGTGTACCATGCAGTAAGAGGTTTACTAATGCAGTAAGAGGTTAAACTACAGTAAGAGGTTTAACACTACAGTAAAGAGGTTTAACACTACAGTAAGAGGTTTAATACTGCAGTAAGAGGTTTACTAATGCAGTAAGAGGTTTAACACTACAGTAAAGAGGTTTAACACTACAGTAAGAGGTTTAACACTACAGTAAGAGGTTTAATACTGGCAGTAACAGGTTTAATACTGCAGTAAGAGGTTTAACACTGCAGTAAGAGGTTTACCACTGCAGTAAGAGGTTTACTAATGCAGTAAGAGGTTCAACACTGCATAAGAGGTTAACACTGCAGTAAGAGGTTTGCGACTGAGAAGAAGATTAACACTACAGTAAGAGGTTTAATACTGCAGTAAGAGGTTTACACTGCAGCGCTCTTCCACCCATAGTTCCAATGTAATAACTCTAATAGACTCTGCCAGGCGGCGCAGTGTGTTTTGTTAGTGTGTGTGTGTGTTGTGTGTGTGTGTGTGTGTGTGTGTGTTGTGTGTGTGTGTGTGTGTGTGTGTGTGTGTGTGTGTGTGTGTGTGTGTCTATCCGGGCAGGAGCGCGTGACACACACCCATCTCTCTGTTAAACACTATTCAATATCCTTCACTGCTGCCCGCTGCTACACTGCTCTTTTTGTTTTTCCATCGATGCCTAGCTAATCAGATTCCTCAAAATCGGTCCTAATTTCAGCTTGTAAATAAATAAATAACTTAAAAATAGGGAGAGATATTACTTATATTTGGGAAACAACATTAGTCATTATCAGAAGGGGTTATCCAGTTCATTTCCCAACAAGGACCAACCAGGACCAAGCAGGACCAAGCAGGACCAACCAGGACCAAGCAGGACCAAGCAGGACCAACCAGGACCAACCAGGACCAAGCTGAACCAAGCAGGACCAACCAGGACCAAGCAGGACCAACCAGGACCAACCAGGACCAACCAGGACCAAGCAGTAGCCATGATGCAGTTTGATAGGACAGAACTCACGATGAGTCTTCATTTATAAACTGGCCCCACAGGTTTTACTATTTACTATGATTAGTCCCCAAAACCAATTCACAACCAGCCTGATGGTACTCTTGCTGCGACAGAGACAGGGAAATGAAATAGGCCTAGGTGAGGTTTGGATGTTCTGATTAGTTTGTGTGTGTGCTTGAGTGTGTACGTGTGCTTGAGTGTGCGTGTTTGTGTGTGTGCTTGAGTGTGTACGTGTGCTTGAGTGTGCGTGTTTGTGTGTGTGTGTGTGTGTGTGTGCTTGAGTGTGCGTGTTTGTGTGTGTGTGTGTGTGTTTGAGGGTACTGTATGTGGTACAGCTGCTATGCTGATATTTGAATACAGACTCGATTTCTACCATGCAAGTAAAGCTGAAGGTGAACATAACCTCCAGACCACCTCCGCTGTAGTCGTAACATTTTACTTTACATACTTTTACATACTAAAGTGTGCAAGAAATGTATTTGAGGACTGTGTTATCTAAGGGTCATATTAGCCTCAGCAAGACACACACCAAATACTTTAGCATAACCCGTACCAGAGACTTTCAATTGTCACTTTATTCTGACGAATTCTAAAGACAGATTTGTTCCACACTAACTCAAGGATATCAGATCAAGGGGAGTCTATTTCTAGATCTCTTTCACAGTATATGTAAACACCAACCTTTAGTGGAGGCTAATCTAATATATGTAGAATTAGAGTTTATATACAGAGTGTGTATGGGGAGAGTGGGGTATGTTGAGCCAAAGGGGATGAGTCACCGTTGTTTCTATAAACAAAATGTAATACATTTACTAAATATTTAGGAAGAGTGGAGTCTGTGAAGGAAGGACCCATATGTAAAAAGTTGTATGTAAGTTATGTCCAAAAAAACAGATTTTCATCAAGTCAAATGAATTTATTGTGTTAGAGGTTTCATGATGCTTGTATCTAAACCAAAGTAGATAATTTGATGATTGTTCTGTACATCAGTTGAGGGTCTCTATAATCTTCAATATGAGGATCTAAACCAAGCATCCGTGTAGCTGGGTGGGCTAATATGGGGGCACCCTGATGAAACTACGATATAGAGACTGACGTGGGGGCACCCGGATGAAACTACGATATAGAGACTGACGTGGGGGCACCCTGATGAAACTACAATATAGAGACTGACGTCCATGGCCATGGTGGTGAGGTAAATACAATATAGCAAGTAACACACTGGAATGGTAGATTTGCAGTGGGAGAATGTGCAAAGTAGAAATATAAATAATGGGATGCAAAGGAGTAAAATAAATAAATACAGTAGGGGAAGAGGGTAATTGTTTGGGCTAAATTATAGATGGGCTATGTAAAGGTGCAGTAATCTGTGAGCTGTCTGTCTCGCTCTTTCTATGTCTCTCTTTTTCTGTGTCACTCTCTCTATGTGTCTCTCTCTCTCTCTGTCTCTCTGTGTCTCTCTCTCTCCCTGTCTGTCTCTCACTTTCTATGTCTCTCTTTTTCTGTGTCACTCTATCTATGTGTCTCTCTATTCTCATCTTTCTCTGTTCTCTGTGTCTCTCTCTCTCTCCTGTCTGTCTCTCTCTTTCTATATGTCTCTCTTTTTCTGTGTCACTCTCTCTATGTGTCTCTCTCTCTGTCCTCCTGTGTCTCTTCTCTCTCTCCTGTCTGTCTCTCTCTTTCTATGTCTCTCTTTTTCTGTTCACTCTACTCTCCTATTGTATGTCCCTCTCTCTTTCTCTCTTTCTCTGTCTTTCTCTCTGTCTCGGTCTAAGTGCTCCAGCAGGTGAATGACAGGTGGGCCACAGGGACAGGCAGGGCCAGGCTCCAGTCGTAAAGACCTGATTTTAGTGACCTGCGGTTAAAACCACTCCGCATGATGGACAGATTATATAAGAGCACAGCATACAGTAGAAGGTCAAAAAGTAAACATTGCTGGATACGCCTTGCAGTTTTACAAATTAATAAAAAAGGAAAAGCCGGAATGTCTTGAGTCAATAGGTAATAAAACCATTTGTTATGGCAAGCAGAATGTTGCGTGGACTCACTGTGTGCAATAATAGTGTTTAACATGATTGTCTCATGACTACCTCATCTCTGAAACCCACACATACAACTATCTGTAAGGTCCCTTAGTCGAGCAGTGAATTTAAAACAACAGATTCAACCACAAAGACCAGGGAAGTTTTCCAATGCCTCGCAAAGAAGGGCACCTATTGGTAGAGGGGTTAAAAGAAACAGACATTGAATATATCCCTTTGATCATGGGGAAGTTAATATTTAGACGTTGGATGGTGTATCAATACACCCAGTCACTACAAAGATATAGGTGTCCTTCCTAACTCAGTTGCCGGAGAGGAAGGAAACTGCTCAGGGATTTCACCATGAGGACAATGGTGACATTCAAACAGAGTTCCATAGCTGTGATAGGAGAAAACTGAGGATGGATCAACAACGTTGTAGTTACTCCACAATACCAACCTAAATTACAGAGTGAAAAGAAGGAAGCCTGTACAGAATAAAAAATATTCAAAAACATGAATCCTGTTCACAATAAGGCACTAAAGTAAAACCAATTTGTAAGTCGCTCTGGGTAAGAGCGTCTGCTAAATGACTTAAATGTAAATGTAAATGTAAAACTGCAAAAAATGTGGCAAGGGAATGAACTTTATGTCCTGAATACAAAGTGTTATGTTTGGGGCAAATCCAACACATCGCTGAATAGCACTCTTCATATTTTTAATTATGGTGGTGGCTGCATCATGTTATGTGTATGATTGTCATCGGGAAAAAAATAGTTTTTTGGCAGAAAAATAAACATTATAGAACTAAGCACAAGCAAATTCCCAGAGGAAAACCTGGTTCAGTCTGCTTTCCAAAAGACTACTGGTCTTGTCTACCTTGTCTACCTTTCAGCAGGACAAAAACCTAAAACACAAGGCCAAATATACACTGGAGTTGCTTACCAAGATATTATAGTATTGAAAGTTCATGAGTTGCCTAGTTCAAATCAAATTTCAAATCAAATGTATTTATATAGCCCTTCTTACATCAGCTGATATCTCAAAGTGCTGTACAGAAACCCAGCCTAAAACCCCAAACAGCAAGCAATGCAGGTGTAGAAGCACGGTGGCTAGGGAAAACTCCCTAGAAAGGCCAAAACCTAGGAAGAAACCTAGAGAGGAACCAGGCTATGAGGGGTGGCCAGTCCTCTTCTGGCTGTGCCGGGTGTTTACAGTTTTGAATTAAAATGGCTTGAAAATCTATGGCAAGACTTGAAAATGGTTGTCTAGCAACCATTAACAACCAACTTGACAGAGCTTCAAGAAATATTCTACAATCCAGGTGTGCAAAGCTCTCAAGTTTACCCAGAAAGACTCACAGCTGTAATCACGGCCAAATGTGATTCAAACATGTATTCACTTAGGGGTGTGAATAGTTACGTAAATGAGATATTTCTGTATTTAATTTTAAATACGTTGGCAAACAATTCTAAAAATAAGGTTTTCACTTTGTTATTATTGTGTGTAGAATTGGAGAATATTTTATATTTTTTTACAATTTTAATTTCAGGCTGTAACACAACAAAGAGTGGAATAAGTAAATGACTATGAATACTTTCTGAAGTCACTGTATATCTCTATACTAATTTGACCATGAAGCGCTTGACATTCTCATTTCACAATCATACGTTTATCCATACATTTCTAATTTCAAAGGTTAAACTTAGGCATTAATTACGAATGGTTGATATTAGGGTTCAACTAAAACAACTTGATAGTTAAGTTTAGGAATTTATTCAGAATGGTTCATGTTTGGGTAAAAATAACTTAAACTCCACGTCTAAACTACTACTGGGACATCAGGCTACGGAAAACATTATGGGGACAGAAGTTTATACGTGCACACACGCACTCAATTACACGCTCGCTTAAACACACGGAGGGAAACACGGCCACATGCACACACACACACACAGCACGCACCGCACGCACGCACGCACACACACACCCACATGCACACACACACACACCACACACACACACACACACATATGCACGCACGCACGCACGCACATGCACACACAAGCACTCAATTACACGCTCGCTTAAACACACGGAGGGAAACACGCCCACATGCACACACACACGCACGCACGCACACACAACACACACACACACCCACATGCACACACCACACCCACACACGCACGCACGCACGCACGCACGGCGACCACAAACACACACACCACCACACACACACACACACACAACACACACACACACACACACACACACACACACACACACACACACACACACACACACACACACACACACCACACACACACACACACACACACACACACACACACACACACACACACACACACACACACACACACACACACACACACACACACACACTTGATCTCTCTTCTCTCTCGTCGTTCTCTCCTCTTCTCTCTCTGTCTTTCTCTCTCTTCTCTCTTGTCGTTCTCCCCTCTTCTCTCTCTCTGTCTTTCTCTTCTCTCACTCTTTCTCTCTGCAGTCGAGAACTTTGTATAATTCAATAAGTTTCTTGTTTAATAACATATTGTACGGGACACGTTACCGTAGTGAAGCCATCTCTATAGTAATCACATGTAATCACATGTAACATCAATTACAATGGAAATGCTGGGATGTGTTTTTCTATGAAAAGTATGTTTAATGCATGATGCAGCAACTATGATGCAACTATGATGTAATTGTGGTGTAATTATGATGTAACTATGAGGTAATTATTGTGTAATTATGATGCAACTATGAGGTAATTATGATGCAACTATGACGGTGATACGATACGGATTACAATTATCATCATGAATATCAAGGCTATACGCACTTCATGTTACACACATAGACACTCAACCATGCAAATTGGCGGAGTTATTATTTATTTACACATCACTCATTATAGTCTTACTCTTATCCAGACATCATACACACTCTCACTAAATCACATCTAATATCATACACATCAGATATACTACACACATTAATTTCCTGACTACATTTTCTAACATCTGTGGCATTGGCTCACAAGCAAACGGACAAGGGAATAAATAAGCAAAAAAAAAAAAAAATAGTATTTCTCTTTTTCAAACGAGCATTGCAGAGCTGGTTACAATTCCAATTTCATCCCCCTGAAAAGATAGAACAAATATTACAACAAATATTATGGCTGAACTCAAATGTGCTGGTTGATAAAAGACCTCTATTTCTGGGAAATATGTTTCAAAAGGGGTATTTAAAAAAAAAATACGATATTATAAATTGGAATGGTATAGTTATGTCTTTCATGGAGATATCAGAATTGTATGAGAAGGTCTGTTCAATCCAAGATTACAACCAATTGATTACAGCATTACCCCCAAAATGGAGGAGGCAGGTGGCAGCGGGAGGAGGTAGGAGGAGGTAGGGAACTGGTCTGTCTGCCCAATATAAAGGATCTAAACTGGCGGAGGAACAAAAATAGGACCAGGATGTTGACAGCTGTACCATACAGATTGCAAAATAGTTGGGAAGAGATTTTTGATGTACCGATTCCATGGCACAGGAAATAATAATTTTCAGCTAAAATGATTATACAGATTTGTTGCTACTAACAAAATGTTGAATATTTGAGGCATATAATCACCGCAGCTCTGCAGATTTTGTTGCGAGGATACAGAATTTGCTTTGTTTTGTTTTATTTTGGTGTTGCCCTCAGGTAGCCTGTTTCTGGCCTCAGGTTCAGGATTGGCTGAAAATGCATAATATTAATCAAAAATTGACCCTAGAAATATAATTGTTTGGAGATCTGGAGTGACCTGGTCAGTCAATTACTAGTAAAAGTATTTATCTTCAACTCTCAATGTGTGGATTCTATTCGATTAGATAAATAAAACATTTATGTTAAACATCACAGCATAGTTGAAAGATATATGGCACATAGAAATCCGAAGAGGGTAGCCAGTAGAGATAGGTGGAATGGGTTGAGGGAAACTGAGGGTTGGGATATGGTTGAGAGGCAGCTCTCGGTGAAACTGTGGGAGGGGATCATGGATGGTTGGTGGCCGGGCGGTTGGGGGCCATGGGGTCAGTGGCCGAAAGGTCGTTTGTTCGGGTTCCAGATTTGATTTGGTGGGAGATCTGTCGTTATGCCTTTGTGTTGGGCGCTTGACCCTGATTGCTTCTGTTTGTTTGTTTTAATTATTTATAGGAGACAAATCACATTAATCAACATTAATATTACAATAATGCAGCATCCATGTAAATGTACCGAGGGTTATCCAAAAGCTCACCATAGCTTCAGTTAACTTGTTAACAACTAGTTGTCTATTTTTGGAGTGTACATACAGAACTGTATCGTCTACATACATATGCATATTAAGTTGTGGGCATGCAAGTGGAAGATCATTTATATAGATGGTAAACAGAAGGGGGCCTAATATTGACCCTTGTGGGACCCCAATGTTATAGTAAAGAGAGTCCGACTGAGTGTCCCCCAAACAAACCCTTTGCCTTCTGTTTGTCAGATAGGAATACATCCAACTAATGACTTCAGTGGACACATTAAGGGAGGGTAGTTTGGATAGAAGGACCTTTTTGATGATTGATTATCACTGAAAGGTTAACAGATCAGAGCAGTCAATTTGACTTATAGCTGCATCGTAGTTACTCTGCTCACTTTTCTGGATTTTTAAAATCGTACTGTTGCACCTCAATACGGTTCTTACATCTCTTTTTAGTGTTCTTTCTAACCTCCAATGTAAAATTTTGGTCAGATATGCCAGTTAGTAAGTTACTGGACTTAATTATTCGATCAGGTCTGTTAGTAAACACCAGATCATGTTAAGTCTGGGATGACTGTGTTACTCTGGTTGGACCTTGTATTATTTGAGATTTTTCCTGCAAGTTTTGTTTTCCCAGTTTATATTGAAATCGCCCATGAAGATAATCTCCTTCTTATGATCACATTCTTTAAGCATGGCATTTAGATGGTCATAATACGAGATATCAGATGCTGGTAATCGATAAAATCCAATAATTGTGAGAGACATATGAGGGGAGAGGAAGACATTCAGCCCCATACATTCAATGTCATTGGCATGTTTCCATATGATACGATTGCACTTAAAGTTACATTTTATGTACACTAAGCAATCCACCCGCTCTACCCTCTACCCTGTCCCTCTTGAATATGGAACATCCAGGTACATTAATAAAGGCAGAAATAGGAGATTATTTCTTCAGCCATGTCTCAGATAAACAGAAAAAAATCTAGATTAGAGTTGTTCAATAAATGTTATACCTGTTCACTCTTAGAAATAATGCCACGACTAATCAGATAACCTCCCAATATTCCTCTAGGTTTGGAACGAGGGTCCCAGAGCATTTTTACCTGATTAACGGTTTGAAAAAGTTTCATGGTACAATGTTTTCTAATACCTGTGTTAAAGGGAACTGAGTTTCTGTCTCCGTAAGGCAGGTTTTGTTTGGGACATGTCTCTGAGTTATCAGCAGATTGCTCATTCTCTTGAAAAGCCATGTCAGAAGCCATGACAGAAGTTATGCTCACATACACAGAATATCCTTCTCTGAACCAGATAATATAGGTTACTCAAATATAGATTATTTTAATCCTTCATCAATGATTTCAGTCTGGATGGCTAATTAGGGGGACTTTTCTCCACTTTTCTCCACTTCTCCCAGAATTACATCCTCCATATCAGTCCTTTTGTCTGCAGGTAAGCTAATTCCAGACTCTGATGGGCAGCTTGGTACCCTGGGCCGCTTGGGTGTTTGGTTGATTCCAGATTGCTTGAATGAAGGCCAGCATTGATGTTTGGCTGCCTTCTTCTGTATTCCCCAGAGATTTGCACCGCCTTCCGGGATCTCTTACTAACCTCAAGGTTTTCTATTGGGTTATGATTGTCACTGGTCTCACTTTCCCAGCTTCATTTTTCAGTATTTTTCCTCTTATTCTTCCTATTTTTCTTGGAATGACAGGTCACTGTTGCAGACTCTGGATCACCAGGTGCCAACTCCAATGTTTCATTCACTCTGTCTTTGTCGTTGGGAGCCGAGAAATTATCCTCTTCAACCTCAGTCTCACATTCAGTCATTTCAGCTGAGATATGTGATACATCTGCCCTACTCATGAGGACATGATTGTTGTCCTGCACATAGTGTGAAAAGTTTCCTCAATACACCTTATGCTGTCCAGTGTAGTAGGACTGTACTCTATCATATCCTGACCCCCCTCTAGTGTGGGATTGTGTCAGCCTGTCCTGTCTACGCGCAGAACCTTGCCCATAATAAAATACTCTGATCCAGTGAGTTCCTATCTTTACAGACCGTGTTATAGGAATGATGGGTGCTGCTTCAACATATACAAAAGGACCTCCATTGGAGCAGATTGTGAGTTGACCTTAGTATCTTATCAAGCACCGCATCACTCTCCCCATCACCTTACATCCAGCTTTAGCCAGGAACCCAGTCACAATACTATCATCTGCTGATTCCGGTAGTTCTTTAATTGTAACTTGAACTGAGTTCTGGTCAGCCACGCGTGACTTCAAACTGAAAGGATTATTCTCTTTGAACACAACATGTTTTCCTCTGACTGTTATTCCTCTGATCAGAAGCTTTGACCTTTTTTTCCTTACTGAGAAGATATATACAGTATACACCAGAGAGCACTTACTCTCTGTACTGACCTCAAGTGGTGTGGATGAATTTGCTCTATGAGACTATGGTAGAGCTCCTCCTCCTTAATGGGGTCGGCCATGGCCTCCTCCTTTGTCAGGATTTCTCTCTCCACGATAAAAAAAATGAGGTAAAACAGTCTCCTTCGGGGCATTTCGACCCACAACCTTGCTCCAGGTCTCATTTTTTGTAAACAACTACAGCAGCCATTTTAATTGTAGTTTTAATGACTAAAGTAAATTGTTTAACATTGAAATATATCAACAAAACTATTCAGCATTATACCGTGAGGATGCTTCTTACTTAAGAAATGATGGATAGTTGATCCTCAAATAGATATTTGCTGGATTCAGTGTTCTCCAGCCATTGCTGGAAAGCTTCCCAGCCGGGTCACATACCCAAACAAGAGGAGATGTCAAAACACAAAACAACTAAATATAGATATATCATACCGTACCATACAGGCCGTCGGTGGATAAACACAAAACAACTAAATATAGATATATCATACCGCACCTTACAGGCCGTAGGTCGATAAATCCCAAAAATGAATCAAACAAACAAGCGAACAAACAAACAAGCGAACAAGCAATCTGGTGAGTACCGCACTCCTGTCCTGCAGTTCTCCTATGGGTCACTCTGATGATGGCGGTGCAGTTCTCCTGTGGGTCACTCTGGTGATGGCGGTGCAGTTCTCCTGTGGGTCACTCTGGTGATGGCGGTGCAGTTCTCCTGTGGGTCACTCTGGTGATGGCGGTGCAGTTCTCCTGTGGGTCACTCTGGATGGGAGTGTCTGCTAGATGGTTGACTGTAACGTAAATGTTGAGTGGCTTCACTGCAGGTAGATTGTATGTCAACATGTTTTATTTTTAAATTTTTTAAAAGAACAAGTGCCTAGCATTGGTCTTGAACACATGACTCTCTGAGTTCAGAGTTCAGGGCTTTACAACCCAGTGCCATCCCCCTTCCACAACACCCTAGAAAACTGTCAAGTCAACTTGATGGTAATTGTGCTCACCGTTGCCCCTAGTGGACCGTTCTTTTTTTATCCCCACGACGTCAAATTTGGCCTTGGATCTGGAGTGACCTGGCTGAATATTACACACTCTCTGTGTAGTATGTACTGTGGAAGAAGACCAGAGACCCTTAGACATTTTCCATGGTCAACTTACAAACTGCTCCAATGGAATATGTCTTATTGTGTTACTTTTTATTATTACTTTTTATTTTAGTCTACTTGGTAAATATTTTCTTCTTCTTGAACTGCACTGTTTGTTAAGGGCTTGTAAGTAAGCATTCCGCGGTAGCATTCCGCATTCCGCACTTATTGTATTCGGCCCATGTGGCAAATAAAGTTTGATTTGATTTGAGTCCAGAAGCCTGGGGATGTTGTACCTGCCTTTTAACCCACTTCCTATTTGCACGTTGGGAAAAAAGTGTCATAGTCAATTTGTCATGGTTGGTTTTCTCTCTATTCTCACGCCACCTTCCCTCCCATTGTGTTCGTCCCATAGAGAACGATGTGGTTTCACCTCAGTGTGTTTCTGACACCAGAAGGACCATGTCACATCATGTTAGAGCTGGATGTGTGTCCGACCGTGAGGCCTGCAGTGATGTGACACGGGGACCTAGAGAGGCGGCATGACACGTCGAAACACACAGCACGCCACAGAACAGTTACACACAGATAAGACACACACATACACACACACTGACAACAATAGAGACACACACATTCACACACACACACACAGACACACCCCTACACCTCAGTACCGTTTTCAACACTCCCATTCCACCATGACATACACCATAGAGTAGCAGAGCCCAAGCTGTCACAACACATAGCAGGCTAGCAGAATAACTAACACATAGCAGACTAGCAAATAATAGAACACATGAGCTAGAGAATAACTAGACCAACATAGCAGACTAGCAGAACAACTAGAACACATAGCAGACTAGCAAACACTAGAACACAATAGCAGAGACTTAGCAGAAAACTAGAACACATCGCAGACTAGCAGAACAACATAGAACACATAGCAGACTAGCAGAATAGCTAGACACACAGATGAGCAGAACTAGCAGATAAACTAGAACACAAAGCAGACTATGCAAGAATAGAACACATAGAGACTAGCAGCTAAGACAAGGCAACTAGCAGAATAACCTAAGAACACACATACGCAGAACTAGCAGAATAGACAGATACACATAGCAGACTAGCACGAAGTAACATAGAACACATATCAGACTAGCAGAATATACTAGAACCGATCATGCCCAGCACTAGCAGAATAACTAGATAACACATAGCAGACTAGCAGAATAATAGAAACACTATAGCAGACTACATCAGCAGAACCATAACGAACGAGACTATAACACATAGGAGACTAGAGCATAGCTACGACAATACTAGATAGCAAATCCACTAGCAGACAACCGAGATGCAGAAACGGTAGCACTGCAACTAACTAACAGTAAAGCACATAAGCAGACTAGCAGAACAACTAACAGTAAAGCACATAGCAGCACAGCAGAACAACTAGAACACATAGCAGACTAGCAGAACAACTAGAACAACATAGCAGACTAGCAGAAACAACTAGAAACATAGCAGACTAGCAGAATAACTAGAACACACAGGCAGTACTAGCAGAACAATCTATAACACATGCAGGCTAGCAGAACAACTAGAACACATAGCAGACTAGGAATAACTAACAGTAAAGCAACACCGCAACTAGCAGATAACAGAACACATAGCAGACTAGCAGAACAACTAGAACACATAGCAGACTAGCAGAATAACTAGAACACATAGCAGACTAGCAGAACAACTATAACACATAGCAACTAGCAGGAAAACTAACAGTAAGCACACAGCAGACTAGCAGAATACTAGACACACATACGCAGACTAGCAGAACACAACTAGAACACATAGCAGACTAGCAGAATAACAGAACACATAGAACTAGCAGAATAACTAGAACACATAGCAGACTAGCAGAAATAACTAACAGTAAAATACATAGCAGACTAGCAGAATAACAGAACATTATGCAAGACTACAGACAACTTAGACACATAGCAGACTAGCAGAACAACTAGAACACATACAGACTAGCAGAACTAACCCTAGAACACAGTAGCAACACTAGCAGAAATAACTAGTAACCCAAATAGCAGCTCTATCAGAATAACTATAACACATAGCAGACTAGCAGAATAACTAGAACACATAGCAGACTAGCAGAATAAGCTAAAACACTAGCAGACTAGCAGAAAACTAGACACAATACAGCCTAGAAAATCAAGACACTAGCAGACTAGCAAACTAACAGATTAACAGCAGACGGAAGCGACTAACTAGAAACACACTTAGGCAAGACTAGTCCAAATAGACCTAGAACACATAGCAGACTCAAATAACTAGAACACATAGCAAGACTAGGCAGACATCAGACCATAGCACATCAGAATAACTCAGACACTAGCAGGACCTAGCAGAATAACTAAACACATAGCAGTACTTAGCAGAATAACTAGAAGAACATAGCAGCCGTAGCGAACAACTAGAACACAAAACCAGACTAGCAGAGAATAACTAACAGTAAAGCACATAGCAGACAGCAGATACAACTAGACACAAATAGCAACAGCCAAACAAAACTAAGAACACATAGCAGACAGCAGAATAACTAGGAGCAGCACGTAGGAGACTAGCAGAAATAACTAAACATATACGCAAGACTAGTCAAGAATACACTAGTAACGACATAGCCACCTAGCAGAATACCATATACACATAGCAAGCTAGAGAACAACTAAGAACACATAGCAGGCTAGCAGAACAACTAGACACACATAGCAGACTACAGCACAAGCTAGAAACACATAGCCGAGACTAGCAGAAAAACTAGAACACATAGCCGACTAGCAGAGAAAAAATAGACTTTAACAGGTAAATATAGCTATATGCCAGACTAGCAGAATATACTAACAGTTTAAAAGATCTACATAGCAAAGACTTAGCAGAAACCCAAACTAAGACAGTAACATTAAGCAGAACTAGCAGGCAACAACTAGAAACAACATAGCAAAAGACTAGCGAAAAGAGAGATTAGGAAGACGACGATTTGAGCAGGCTAGCAGAAAATAACCTAACACATAAAGGAGGATCTAAGCTACAGAATAACTAAACAGTAAAATAACATAGCAGACTAGCCAGACACAAACAAGAATTTCATCTTAGCAGACTACAGCACAAACTAAAACACATAGCAACTAAGCAGTAAATAACTAAAAACTACAAAAAAAAGCCAGCAGCTAGCAACGAAAACTAGAACACACATAGCAGGACTAGCAGACAAACTAAGACCACATAGCACGACTAGCAGAACAACTAGAAACACATAGCAGACTAGCGAAAACCTAGAACACATAGCAGACTAGCAGGAATACGCTAGAACACATAAGGCACGACGAGCAAGAATAACTAGAACACATAGCAGGACTAGCAGAAGATAACTAAGAAACAAGCCATAGCAGACTAGCAGGATAGAGGAATTAGACTAGGAACACCATAAGGCAGACTAGGAGGAAAATAACTAGCAGAATAACTAATAAACCTTTTTCACTTCCTGACAGGAAGTGAAAAACTGAATCGGGCTCTGTTTTCCAGGGGCCTTCCTATTAATTTGCTTGAAATCTATGGATATACATGCACTTCATACGCCTTCCACTAAGATGTCAACAGGCAGTGGGAGGTGGAATGGGGTGTCTAGCTTGATCTGAGGTCGAAACAAGAGGAGCTTTTGAAATGACGTGTCTGGAAATTTCATTGTCTTCGAAGGCGCGAGTTAGGAACCCAGATGCCTTCTGAAAAGCTTTTCGGTATACACGGTAGATATTCTCCGGCTCTGATTTTATTTGATAGACTTGATAAAAACATCATAAAGTCGTTTTTTTCAAACCGAGTTGTATCAGTTTATTGAACGTTATTGCGAGTTTTGGAATTTTCTTTTCTTTTGCGTGAGGTGAAGTTGGGCACGTTTGCCGCCAACATGGCTAGCTATGGTTGCTATTCGACAGGGAAGAGGACATTCTAAAACCAACACACGATGATTCACTGACCCAAAGACTCCTTGTACAAGATTCTGATGGAAGCTCAGCAAAAGTAGGAACCATTTATGATGTTATTTCGTATTTCTGTGGAAAATGTTTAGTTCTATTTTCCGCCCTTATTGCGGGCGCTGTCTCGCTATAACGTAAGCTGTTTGTTATGGTAAAGTTATTTTTAAAACTCTAACACGGCGATTGCATTAAGAACTAGTGTATCTTTCATTTGCTGTCCAACATGTATTTTTTTGTAAAGTTTATGATTAGTTATTTGGTCAGATTAGGTGAGTGTCAGAAATATATCCGGAGATTCTGGGAAAAAGTTGCTACATTTTCACAATGTATAACCACGGTTTTCAGCTCAAAACATGCACATTTTCGAACAAAACATAAGTGTATTTTATAACCTGATGTTATAGGACTGTCATCTGATGAAGTTGGTCAAGGTTAGTGAATAATTTTATATATTTTGCTGTTTTTTTTGCGATCGCTACCTTTGCGGTGAATGAATGCGGTTGTGTGTTTGGCTATTGTGGTAAGCTAATATAATGCTATATTGTGTTTTCGCTGTAAAACACTTAAAAAATCTGAAATATTGGCTGGATTCACAAGATGTTTATCTTTCATTTGCTGTACACCATGTATTTTTCATAAATGTTTTATGATGAGTATTTAGTTATTTCACGTTGCTCTCTGTAATTATTCTTAATGCTTCGGTGCTATTGGTGATTGTAGCTGCAATGTAAAACTATGATTTTATACCTCAAATATGCACATTTTCGAACAAAACATAGATTTATTGTATAACATGTTATAAGACTGTCATCTGAGGAAGTTGTTTCTTGGTTAGTGACTAATTATATCTATATTTGGTCGGTTTTGTGATAGCTACCTATGCGGTAAAAAAATTGTGAAAATATGCAGTTGAGTCTTTTGCTATTGTGGTTAGCTAATAGAAATACATATTGTGTTTTCGCTGTAAAACATTTTAAAAATCGGAAATGATGGCTGGATTCACAAGATGTGTATCTTTCATTTGGTGTCTTGGACTTGTGATTTCATGATATTTATATGCTAGTATTTACTTGTGGCGCTATGCTAGGCTATGCTAGTCAACTTTTTACTGATGAGGATGCTCCCGGATCCAGGATGAGTACCAAGTAGAAGTTTTTAATCAATTATTTGGTGATGTGACTATATTTAGTTTAGTTTTATCTAAAAAGCTAACTCTCTTTTAAATGTTTCACTATTTGTATATTTCTGATTTTCACTGAGGAGGGTGGTCATCCCCTTCCTCTTCTGAGGAGCCTCCACTGACACACACACACACACTGCATCAGAAGTACCTCTCCCAGAACATGGTGTTCATTTCAGGGAAAATCAGATGACATTTCTAGATATGCTACAGCTATTAATCTTGAGAGTATATGATTGAGATTCATCGCTCTCTCTCTCCTTCATTTCAGGTTAATGAACATCAAATGACAGCCAGGGAAAATCAGATGACATTCCTAGATATGCTACAGCTATTATTCTTGAGAGTATATGATTGAGGTTCATCTCTCTCTCTCTCTCTCTCTACCTCTCTACCTCTCTCTTTCTCTCTCTACCTCTAGCTCCAGCTGGACTATCTGAGCTGACACTGCTGATTGAAAGATCACCAATGACTCGTTTTCGGTCTCTTTACATACCACCACTCTAAAAACAGCTATGCCAGCTAGCTAGCCACTCATCTTAAATCTGATGGTAGGCCTCTGTATTACTGGTAGATATAGGCTTCAGTAAAAAGCAGGACAAATAACCTGCACCACAGGCTGTTGAATTGGAAATAGGCTTATCTTGAGTTGGTGAATATTATTTGACATGTCGCACTTTCAACACCAGTGTATCGGTTCAGGAACCAATTAAGGCTGATGGGGATGAGAACAAATACATTGGGTTTGTCCCAAATGGCACCCTATTCCCTATGTAGTGCACTATGTTTTTACCACGGCCCATAGTGCTCTAATCAAATGTAGGACACTATATAGGGAATAGGGTACCATTTGAGACACATTGCGAATATAAACTCTATGTTAAACCAGGATTGTTGCCAATGTGTTCTTGGGAGATCATCTAATTACAATATTAAATTGTATTTTTTAATTTAAATTTTAATTTTACATTGTTTTATTATTTTCATTTAATATTTAAAACATTTGATCTACTTGCAGGGAAGCCGTTCAACATTTACATTACATTGAGTCATCTAACAGACACCCATCCAGAGCGACCCAAAGAAGCAACCAGTGTCAACGCCTTGCTCAGGGGCTCATCGACAAGGTCAAAAACGAGGACCCGAAACAGCGACCTATCAGCCACCGGTCCTAAATCCCAACCGCAGTTCTCCGAAAGCTGCCCACTCAAAAAATCTGGTCTCTCCACATCTCCCAACAAAGCTATTTCTAGGATTAATATTTGATGAATGTTATTCTTTTTCAGCCATTCCTGAACCTGAGATCAGAAATAGGCTACCTGAGGGGAATACCAAAACAAATGGTCAATTGATTCTGTATCCTCACAACAAAATCTGCAGAGCTTCGATGATTGTTTGCCACAAATATCCAACATTTTGTTGGTGGCAACAATTCTGTACAGTAATTTTAGCTGAACAGCACAAAGTCTTGAATCTTGCGTCATTATATAAATCAACTCATTCAACTTGTATCATGGAATCGGTATATCAAAAATCTCTTCCCAGCTATTTTGCAATCTGTATGCCACAGCGGTCAACATTCTGGTCCTCAAATGAAACTGGTAACTTTCCTATTAATGCTATTTTTGTTCCTCCGCCAGTTTTGATCCTTTATATTGGGCAGACAGACCAGTTCCCTACCTCCTCCCGCTGCCACCTGCCTCCTCCATTTTTGGGGTAATGCTGTAATCAATTGGTTGTAATCTTGGATTGAACAGACCTTCTCATACAAATCTGATAACTCCATGAAAAACATAACTCTACCATTCCAATTTAGAATATAGTTAAAAAATTAAAATAAACTTTTTAAACATATTTCCCAAATATACAGGTCTTTTATCAACCAGCACATTTGAGTTCAGCCATAATATTTGTTGTAATATTTGTTCTATCTTTTCATTGGGATGAAATGTAAATTGTAACCAGCTCTGCAATGCTTGTTTGAAAAAGAGAGACACATTGAAATATGTTTAATTTTCAATTAATCGAAAATGAGACATGGCAATCTACACAAATGCAAAAAGGCAATTTTTTAAAACAACAGATGAGATTTTCATAGTAATCTACTTGAGAACCATTCAGGGTTTAAGTAAAACTTTTGTATAGGTGAAGCTTTTAGAGAGAGGTTTAGTGCTTTTATGTTTAATATTCTCAACCCAACAATTATTATTAACTTACTGAATATTAAACAGTGTTGTCAGGTTTTGGCCAGGACTGTTCTGGTTTTTTGTCACTAGATGTCCCCATTGCACCTTTTTTGTACCTTTTGTTTTTCCCTTGCTCTATTATTGTTTGCACCTGTATGTCGTTCCCTTGTTAGTATTTAATCCCTGTGTGTTCCTTAGTTCCTTGCTCAGTGTTTGTATGTTAGCACCCAGCCCCAGCCCAAGCCTTGTTGTGAACATATATTTTTTCTCTTGTTGGATTTTCCAGAGGTTCTCTGGTTTTGTTCTTTTGTATTTTGGATTAGTCTTTTAGGTTTGTTTTTTCCCTTGCTGTTTTTACCACTTTGTGGATTTTCTTTGTATTTTGGAAGTTATCTATTTTTTATTAAACCACCATCTCTAGTACTGCTGTGTCTGCCTCATCTTCTGGGTTCTGCCGATTTAGTGACTGTTTCTCGCACCGGGTCCTGACAAGTGTGTGACATAGTCTAACTTGAACACTTGAGATGTCCTTTTCTTTTAATTCAGAGGTTTACATGTAATTCAGAGGTTTACATGTTTACATGATACTTCTATCTCAGTGGTTCCCATCTCCCCTCTGGTGTAATGGACTGACTTTTATTATACACTGTAAGTGAAAGATTAGAGGTTGAGTTTATTTAGAATTCCTGACTGCAATTATGCCGATGGTGAATCTCTTCCTGGACGTGTTTACTCTCTCTTCCACTTCCTGGATTAACTATGTTGCTCTGTTTACAGCAGTTAAACGAAATAGAATACTCTACACTCTCCAGGCAGCACAGGAGACGCAGAGCACACATAGAGAGTGATAGTGAAAGAGAGAAAGGGAAGGGAAAAGAGGAAGAGAGAGAGATAGAGATAGAGAGAAGGAAAAAGAGAGGGAGATCGAAAGAAAAAGGGAGAGACAGAAAGAGAGAGGGAAGGGAAAAGAGGAAGAGAGGGAAGGGAAAAGAGGAAGAGAGGGAAGGGAAAAGAGAGAGAGAGAGAGAGTTAGCCCCAACCAACTCATGAGAAAACAAAAATATAATTACTTCACACATTGGAAAGATTTTACCAAAAAATAGAGGAAACTAGAAAGCTATAAACAGATAGTGGCAGAATACCTGACCACTGTGACCGACCCAAAGTGTTTGACAACAGTATGGTTATTTATTTTCCCTTTCGTACTTGAACTGTTTGCATCCTTACACCACTGTACATAGACATAATATGACAGTTGAGTGTTTCTTAGACTTGCCCACGTAGTCCCTGCCTGTTTATGTCTGTTTTTTATGTTAACGCCTAATGATCCATGGTCACAGTCGTACAAAATGACAACATCTGGCACTTAATATTTTGGAACTTTTTGTAAATTCGATGTTTACTGTAAATGTTGTAATGTTTATTTCCCTTTCGTTTATTATCTATTTCACTTGCTTTGGCAATGTAAACATACGTTTCCCATGCCAATAAAGCCATTAAATTGAAAATGAATTGAGAGAGAGAGGGGGAAGGAAAAATAGAGTGTGTGAGAGAGAGAGAGAGAGAGAGAGAGATAGGGAAGATAGAGAGAGAGAGAGAGAAAAAGTGGGGAAAATAAACTAAACAAAAAATATTAACACCACATGTAAAGTGTTGGTCCCATGTTTCATGAGCTGAATTAAAAGACATTTTCCATACGCACAAAAAGCTTATTTCTGTCACATTTTGTGCACAAATTTGTTTATATCCCTGTTAGTGAGCATGTGTCTTTTGACAAGATAATCCATCCACCTGACAGATGTGCCATATCAAGATGTTGATTAAACAGCATAATCATTACACAGGTGCACCTTGTGCTGTGGGGCAAAAAAGGTACTAAACGATATCCTAACCGCCATCGATAAGAAACAATACACTGCAGCCGTATTCATTGACCTGGCCAAGGCTTTCGACTCTGTCAATCACCACATCCTCATCGGCAGCCTCGATAGCCTTGGTTTCTCACATGACTGCCTCGCCTGGTTCACCAACTAATTCTCTGATAGAGTTCAGTGTGTCAAATCGGAGGGCCTGTTGTCCGGGCCTCTGGCAGTCTCTATGGGGGTGCCACATGGTTCAATTCTTGGACCGACTCTCTTCTCTGTATACATCAATGATGTCGCTCTTGCTGCTGGTAAGTCTCTGATCCACTTCTACGCAAACGACACCATTCTATATACTTCTGGCCCTTCTTTGGACACTGTGTTAACAACCCTCCAGACGAGTTTTAATGCCATACAACTCTCCTTCCATGGCCTCCAATTGCTCTTAAATACAAGTAAAACTAAATGCATGCTCTTCAACCGATTGCTGCCTGCACCTGCCCCCCCCCCCGTCCAACATCACTACTCTGGACGGTTCTGACTTAGAATATGTGGACAACTACAAATACCTAGGTGTCTGGTTAGACTGTAAACTCTCCTTCCAGACTCACATCAAACATCTCCAATGCAAAGTTAAATCTAGAATTGGCTTCCTATTTCGCAACAAAGCATCCTTCACTCATGCTGCCAAACATACCCTTGTAAAACTGACCATCCTACCTACAAAATAGCATCCAATACCCTACTCAATAAATTGGATGCAGTCTATCACAGTGCCATCCGTTTTGTCACCTGTACATAGCCAATCTGTAATTTAGCCCAAACAACTACCTCTCCCCCTACTGTATTTATTTATTTTGCTCCTTTGCACCCCATTATTTCTATCTCTACTTTGCACATTCTTCCACTGCAAATCTACCATTCCAGTGTTTTACTTGCTATATTGTATTTACTTCGCCACCATGGCCTTTTTTTTGCCTTCACCTTCCTTATCTCACCTCATTTGCTCACATTGTATATAGACTTCTTTTTCTACTCTATTATTGAATGTATGTTTGTTTTACTCCATGTGTAACTCTGTGTTGTTGTATGTGTCGAACTGCTTTGCTTTATCTTGGCCAGGTCGCAATTGTATATGAGAACTTGTTCTCAACTTGCCTACCTGGTTAAATAAAGGTGAAATAAATTAAAATAATAATACAAATAAAAGGCCGCTATAAATTGTGCAGTTTTGTCACACAACACAGCGCCACAGATGTCTCAAGTTTTGAGGGAGCGTGCTATTTGCATACTGACTGCAGAGATGTTGCCAGAGAATTTAATGATAATTTCTCTACCATAAGCCGCCTCTGACTTTGTTTTAGAGGATTTCGCAGTATGTCCTACATCAGACCCTGTATATGGCGTCATGTGTGTTTACTATTGTCAGCGTTGTGAACAGAGCACCCCGTGGGTTATTGAATGGGCTACAGAGTTCCTCTGTGTAGATCTGGGAACCTTCTAGAAGGACAACCATCTCTGCAGCACTCCACCAATCAGGCATTGGTAGAGTGGCCAGACAGAAGCCACACAGAAGAGTGGTCAGACAGAAGGCACATGACAGCCCACCTGGAGTTTGCCAAAAGGCACCTAAAAGACTATCAGACCACGAGAAACAAGATTCTCTGGTCTGATGAAACCAAGATTCAACTATTTGACCTGAATGCCATGCGTCACGTCTGGGGAAAACATGGCACGGTGAAGCAAGGTGGTGGCAGCATCATTCTGTGGGGATGTTGTTCAACTAAGCAGGATCGAGGGAAAGATGAACAGGCAAGTACAGAGAGATCCTTGATGAAAACCTGCTCCAGAGCGCTCAGGACCTCAGACTGGGGCGAAGGTTCACCTTCCAACAGGACAACGAGCCTAAGCATACAGGCAAGACAACACAGGAGTGGCTTCGAGACGAAGTCTCTGAATGTCCTTGAGTGGCCCAGTCAGAGCCTGGACTTGGAGAGACCTGAAGATAGCTCTGCAGCGAGATAGCTCCTTGTTAGGGAAGATAGCTCCTCATCCAACCTGACAGAGCTTGAGAGGAGCTGCAGGGAAGACTAGGAGAAACTCCCCAAATACAGGTGTGCCAAGCTTGTAGCGTCATACCCAAAAAGACTCAAGCCTGTAATCGCTGCCAAAGGTGCTTCAACAAAGAAATTACTTAAGGGTCTGACTACTTATGTAAATGTGATATTTCACATTTATATGTAATACATTTGCAAAAATGTCTAAAAACCTGTTTTTGCTTTGTCATTATGGGGTATTGTGTGTAGATTGATGAGGAAGGGAAATTATTTAATCAATTTTAGAATAAGGCTGTAATGTAACAAAATGTGAAAAAGTCAAAGGGTCTGAATACTTTCAGAACGCACATTGTTAGGGAAGTACAACCACATATCACTTACATTGTTACAGGACTCTTCTTCTTCTTCTAATTCGTCTTCTAATTCTTCTTCTTCTTCTTCTTCTTCTTCTAACTTCTTCTTCTAATTCTTCTTCTTCTTCTTCTTCTTCTTCTAACTTCTTCTTCTAATTATTCTTCTTCTTCTTCTAACTTCTTCTTCTTCTTCTAATTCTTCTTCTTCTAATTCTTCTTCTTCTTCTAACTTCTTCTTCTTCTTCTAATTCTTCTTTTTCTTCTTCTAACTTCTTCTTCTTCTTCTAACTTCTTCTTCTTCTTCTAATTCTTCTTCTTCTTCTTCTAACTTCTTCTTCTTCTTCTAATTATTCTTCCGCTTCTTCTAATTCTTCTTCTTCTAATTCTTCTTCATCTTCTAATTCTTCTTCTTCTTATTCTAATTCTTCTTATTCTTCTTCTAATTCTTCTTCTTATTATTCTAATTCTTCTTCTTCTTCTAATTCTTCTTCTTCTWATTCTWMTTCTTCTTMTTCTTCTTCTAATTCTTCTTCTTATTATTCTAMTTCTTCTTCTTCTTCTAMTTCTTCTTCTTCTAATTCTAATTCTTCTTCTTCTTCTAATTCTTCTTATTCTAATTCTTCTTCTTCTAATTCGTCTTCTTCTTCTAATTCTTCTTATTCTTCTTCTAATTCTTCTTCTTCTTCTAATTCTTCTTCTTCTAATTCAAATTTTTCTTCTTCTTCTTTGTGTGGCTTTCAGCAGACTAGATGCTATGTTGTGTATTGCTGCCTTTCACAGTTTGGGAAGTGAATAGCACATTTGTTCACAAAAAAAAGGGAATCGGGAAATGGGGAATAAACCCTCTAACCCTGTATACCGTGTATATCCCCAAAACACCCACCCACCCCTTCCCAATACACTAGGCTGTTGACCTAAGAGGCTGGAACCACGTCTCTCAAACCCCCTGTAGTTCTTCTGCACTAAAATCTCTGATAGACAAAATGGTTGTCTGCTGCTGCTACTACCAATTCAATCTTCTGGGATTTCCTTTCCATCTGTCCAGTACAATTAATGACCATGGCAATAAACGCTGAGAAGCCAACCTTACTAAAGCACAAAGCATATGACACTTCCTACACTGCTCTCACCCTGGACACTTCCACCTGTCTCACACGTATAGGACATTTCTGATCCCCAGAAACATGGCCACCCCCACAATTGAAAAACTCCACCTTTTCCACCTAAACTACACACTATTTTGTCCCATGTTCTTCCTGCACACTTCTAACACATCAGAATCTCCCTCGTACATACTGTTGCAACATGACCATAAAGGTGGCACCTCAAACACCGTAGTGTGTTCGGAACAAAGAAGTCTCACAGGACTAGCATGACTTTCTACGGGAAACACTCCTGATTCAAAACTCAAAAGAACAGACAGGGTCTCCTCAGTCTCACGCTCGCCACCGGGTCTGCGTCGCACAGCGTGCATCAGAAACACCAGGTATCCCCAACTTTAGTTGATCCACCTTAACACTCAACCCCACCTCAGTTATCACTCCTTCCAGAGGCGCTCTGCTCTGGAGAGCAAAGCAGGCCAATGCTTTCGTCCCGAGTCTCGAAACGTACAGCGCCCTCTCCCTCTGAGCAACAGACACACAAAAAATCAACACAAGTCGACCTCGGGATACTTTGAACGCATTGACAGAACCCATCTCCTGCTTCACCTCGACTGATACCACTAACGGATTGGCCAAAAGGCATGGATCCACGTTTTCCACGAATCATAGTCCCACTGGGCCAGAGTCATCCAAGGCATTTTTCCTGATCATAGGGGAAGCTTTCACGATGCAGGTTCTTTCAACCTCACTTTTGTCAGGATCAATTTCAAGCTCACAAGCCATCTCTTACTGAGTGGGAGGATTAAAGAAAGAAAGAGGGATAAAGGGGAGGGGTTTGGGTGTGATGATCAGCCTTGACTCCCTTCCTCTCTTCCTCAACTAGCTATCACAGTCTCACGTCAGAAAATAGACGTTCATCCGTGTTTCTCAAACGTTAAATTTCGAAGTTGTTGCAAATGTCACATTTCAATGTGTTTATGGTTACGTTTAGGCAAAAACTCAGAATTTATAAGATTAGGATTAAGTTTAGGCATTAACTCAGAATATGAATGGTTAGGTGTAAGTTAAGGCATTAACTCTAAATGGTTAAGGTAAGGATAATGGTTTGAGATAGGCTTAAAACAAAAACCTCAAAAACGACTTTCCATTGCTGGATTTGAACTTGCAACCTTTGCAATCAGAAGCAGATGCTTACACCCATTTACAACACCATAGCAAAATCAAAATCTATTTGAGTAGTAACAGTGGTCATTGTTGCCCCTAGTGGCCTAGTTCCACGTCATCTCCCGACATCCTCAGACATGGATGGACGTAAAATATTGACTTGTATCACGGGTAACCTGGCTGCTCTTCCTCCATCTCCCCCGTCATGGTAAATATGATCTTATACAGTATCTGTTCATCGTTAACAATGCAGACCCCAGCCCCAGCCCTAAACAGTACAAGCTCTACACCAGTCCACACCACACAGCAGAATGCATTATAGGTTTAATCAGCAGATATGATTGCTTTGTTCTACTTCTGACTGCACTGGGGCCCACATGGGGCTTTGCTGGCGCTTCATGACAACTAGCTGTCGAGAGAAAGACAAAATGAAAAGACATTAAAAAAATATTTAATGATATTAAATCCGACAGAGCCTATGAATGGGTTTTTAAAGGGACGGAATGGCGGGAGAGTGTGGGAGGAATATAATCTGTTTCTCTGTTGTCATTACTTTATAATTGAAGGAGACTAGGGTGTGGAGAATCGCTTAATCAGGTCTGGCATCTGTTTATCCCGCTTCGTAGTAGGTGCTCTACTACTTTGGCCTGGAGATTCAGGTGATTAGACCAGAAGCCATAAAAGTATGCATCCCAAATGGCACTCTACTGGGAACTGGTCAAAAGTGGTGCACTAAATTGGAAATAAATTGTAATTTGGTATGCAGCCCATGACAGAAACCCTGGTGAAGAGCCATAGTGGCGCCCACTCAAACAGCTCTGAACTCTCTCCTTCCCCCTGTATTTACCAGCTCTGTTTAAATCCATCTCTTCCCATCTCTCTTCATCTCTCCCTATGTTTCTCCTCTCTCCCCCCATTTGTTGTCTTGTCAGGCCAAAATAATCAAAGGTTAAGATTCTTCAGATGCTCCTGGGGAGCGACCTTGATGTTGACCTACAGATTTTTTGTGGGAAGTTGGGAATCCGAGGGACATATTTTTCCCTTGTGGGACTTTTCAAACCAGGTGCCCCTTGTTATTCTTGTCCAATGTGCAGAGCGCAATGGCACACTACACACACTAAACACACAAAAAATATGGGTTGTGTTTTTTTCTCTGAGCTGAGATATGTCTCAGCTGGCTGTGGCAGTGCTCGTTATTCTGGTGAAAGCGTTTGGCTCCCGGTCTCCCTCATTAGCAGGTTTAAGACATTAGGTGGCTAACAGAAGGCTACAGAGAAGCGTGTCTCTGAGACAAGGGTCAAGGACCCGATGCCCTAAAGGACCACTGTTGTCTCTAAAAGGTAGTGACGCACCACCATGAGTCTGTCACTTTCCCTCTATGTCTCTTTTCTCTCTCTCTCACAATAACAATATTGCAGATGTAGTATAGAGGAGAAATGATGACTGATCAGCGGAGGCAAAAACAACAGTGAAAGATCAGTCTGCTACAGCTAGTCATGTGATAACCTAAAATTAACATTCTGAGAAGCAGTCGGTACAAGCAGCAAGGCAGGATTCCAGCTAGTCGTGTGATAACCTAAAAGCAGCAAGGCAGGATCCCAGCTAGTCGTGTGATAACCTAAAAGCAGCAAGGCAGGATCCCAGCTGTCGTGTGATAACCTAAAGCAGCAAGGCAGGATCCCGCTAGTCGTGTGATAACCTAAAAGCAGCAAGGCAGGATCCAAGCTAGTCGTGTGAATAACCTAAAAGCAGCAAGGCAGGATCCCAGTCAGTCGTGTGATAACCTAAAAGCAAGGCAGGATCCCAGCTAGTCGTGTGATAACCTAAAAGCAGCAAGGCAGGACTCCAGTAGTCGTGTGATAACCTAAAAGCAGCAAGGCAGGATCAGCTAGTCGTGTGATAACCTAAAAGCAGCAAGGCAGGATCCCAGCTAGTCGTGTGATACCTAAAAGCAGCAAGGCAGGATCCCAGCTAGTCGTAGTGATAACCTAAAAGCAGCAAGGCAGGATCCCAGCTAGTCGTGTGATAACCTAAAAGCAGCAAGGCAGGATCCCAGCTAGTCGTGTGACAACCTAAAAGCAGCAAGGCAGGATCACATGTCCATGATCAGTGCATCTTGCACTCAACACAATATTTGATAGTTTACAAAAATACCTGCAGTGTTTACAGACAGCACAACGCATAATCTGAACATGTCCTCTGATCAGTTTGCACTGAATCCCGTTCATTTGATACAGCAGTAATAATACAATACTCTATTGTACAGTGCATTCTGAAAGTATTCAGACCCCTAGTTTTTTCCCTCATTAATCTACACACAATACCCCATAATGACAAAGCAAAAACTGGTTTTTAGAAATGTTTGCAAGTTTATAAAAAAAAATGAAATATCACATTTACATAAGTATTTAGACCCTTTACTCAGTACTTTGTTGAAGTACCTTTGGCAGCGATTACAGCCTTCTGCAATTCTTCTCTGCAGATCCTCTCAAGCTCTGTCAGGTTGAATGGGGAGCGTCACCACTCAGCTATTTTAAGGTCTCTCCAGAAATGTTAGATCGGGTTCAAGTCCAGGCCCTGGCTGGCCCACACAAAGATATTCAGAGACTTGTCCCGAAGCCACTCCAGTGTTGGTTGTGTGCTTAGGGTCGTTGTCCTGTTGGAAGGTGAACCTTTTTCCCCTGTCTGAGGTCCTGAGCACTCTAGAGCAGGTTTTCATCAAGGATCTCACTGTACTTTGCTCCGTTCATCTTTCCCTCGATCCTGCCTATTTCATGGCAGAGGTGAGGAATGTGTTTGATTCTCCGGTGTCCGGAAGAGAGGCGGGCCGAAAACTACTTGAATTATGTCAAGACTCCTGTAGTGTAGCAAACTACGCAGTAGATTTTCACACGTTGGCCGCAGAGTGCCTGGATTCCCGAGTCCCTATTCAATACCTTCCTTTACAGACTTTCAGAGGAAATAAAAGACGAGCTAGCAGCTCGGGAGTTACCGCTGGGCCTCGATTCCCTTATCATCCTTACTCTTAGGATTGATAGGCGTCTACGGGAACGCAGGAGTGAGAGGAGGTCTGGTCTTGGGCACACTCGTTCATCCGCTGCTTCTCGTTCATCTCCGAAGGAATCCGAAAGTCCCCAAAGGCTGTATTTCCGAGAAGACCCGAAGCCACCAGAGAGAGTTCCCTCGAGAATCATCGGCGACGGGCGAGTCAGATACACCGGAACCTATGCAACTGGGCAGAGCTAGATTATCGCCTAGGGAACGTTCACATAGGCTAAGTTCCAACAGTTGTCTGTACTGTGAGGCTGTGGGACATTATATAGCCACCTGCCCGGTTAAGAGACCTATTTATTTAGTAGGTACAAGTATGCTGGTGAGCCAGACTGGGAATCCTCTTATTCCCATCAACCGCACTCCCTTTTTTGGGATACTGCTGTGGGGAGACCAGTCTAAGTCTCTCCGGGTGCTCATTGACTCTGGGGCGGATGAGAGTTGTATGGACGCCACCCTAGTTTCTGAATTAGGTTTCCCCACTCAACTCCTCTCTGTTCCTATGGACGCTAAAGCATTGGACGGCCACTCTATTGGTAGAGTTATCTGCGGGGTTCAGGAAATCACAGTGAGGCTATACAGCTTCTCCTCATTGAGTCCCCCCATGTTCCTGTTGTTTAGGGATAATCTTGGCTCCGAAAAAACAATCCCATTATTGACTGGACCACGAGTTCAATCCTGGCTTGGAGTCCGTTCTGCCGTTCCCATCGCCTCAAAGCAGCACAGCCTTCCCCCGAGACGGTCTCCTCAGGGCTTAAGTCAAGCCTCGGATTTCTCTGCCGTCCCCGCAGAGTACTATAACCTCCTGGAGGTCTTCAGCAAGGAACGGGCTACTTCTCTTCCCCCGCATCGTCCCTACTATTGTGCCATTGACCTTCTCCCAGGCATCACACCACCTTGTGGTCGGCTATATTCCCTATCCTGTCCGGAGACCAAGGCCATGGAAGAGTATATAGAGGAGTCTCTGGCTGCTGGAGGAATCCATCCGTCTGCATCTCCTGCCGGCGCAGGGTTTTTCTTTATGGAAATGAAGGACAAGACCCTGCGTCCGTGCATTAACTACCGGGGCCTTAATGACATAACGATCAGGAATCGTTACCATCTACCACTCCTCTCCTCAGCTTTCAAACCTCTCCAGGGGGCTACCATCTTCTCCAAGCTGGAACTTTGGAATGCCTACAACCTTTTCTCTGTTTTTGCTAGTCCTCCCAGTTTTTGACACTTGCCTCCCTTGACTCTGAACCCGCCTGCCTGACCATACTGTCTGCCCTGACCTCGAGCCTGCCTGCCACTCTGTACCTCCTGGACTCTGACCTTGTCATGATATTTTGCCTGTCCACGATCATTCTCTTGCCTGCCCCTTGGATACTAATAAATATCAGAGACTTGAACCATCTGTCTCCCGTGTCTGCATCTGGGTCTCGCCCTGTGCCCTTATAGAGCAAACATTTCTGAAAACCTGTTTCCGCTTCGTCATTATCGGGTAATGTGTGTAGATTGCTGTGAAAATGTTTTTATTGAATACATTATAGAAGAAGGCTGTAACGTAACAAAATGTGGAAAAGGTCAAGGGGTCTGTATGTCTCAGCTTGTTTCATTTCTATAGTAGGGCCTACATCTCAGCTTGTTTCATTTCTATAGTAGGGCCTACCTCTCAGCTTGTTTCATTTCTATAGTAGGGCCTACATCTCAGCTTGTTTCATTTCTATAGTAGGGCCTACATCAGTGTATTGTATCTATATAGTAGGGCCTACATCAGTGTGTTGTATCTATATAGTAGGGCCTATATCAGTGTGTTGTATCTATATAGTAGGGCCTATATCAGTGTGTTGTATCTATATAGTAGGGCTACATCAGTGTATGTATCTATAATGAGTCGGGCCTACATATCAGTGGTGTTGTATCTATATAGTAGGGCCTACATCAGTGTATTGTATCTATATAGTAGGGCCTACATCAGTGTATTGTATCTATATAGTCGGGCATACATCAGTGTATTGTATCTAATAGTAGGGCCTAAATCAGTGTATTGTATCTATATAGTAGGGTCTACATCAGTGTGTTGTATCTATATAGTGGGCCTACATCAGTGTATTGTATCTAATAGTAGGGCAACATCAGTGTCAAATATCTATATAGTAGGGCTACATCAGTGTGTTGTATTTATATATGTAGGGCCTATATCAGTGTGTTGTATCTATATAGTAGGGCCTAACATCAGTGTATTGTATCTATATAGTAGGGCCTACATCAGTGTATTGTTATATATATAGTAGGGCCTACATCAGTGTATTGTATCTATATAGTAGGGCCTACATAGTGTATTGTATCTATATAGTAGGGCCTACATCAGTGTGCGTGTATCTATATAGTAGGCCTACATCAGTGTATGTATCTATATAGTAGGGCAACATCAGTGTGTTGTATCTATATAGTAGGGCCTACATCAGTGTATTGTATCTATATAGTAGGGCCTACATCAGTGTATTTGTATCTATATAGTCAGGCCTAATCAGTGTATTGTATCTATATAGTAGGGCCTACATCAGTGTATTGTATCTATATAGTAGGGCCTACATCAGTGTGTTGTATCTATATAGTAGGGCCTACATCAGTGTATTGTATCTATATAGTAGGGCTACATCAGTGTGTTGTATCTATATAGTAGGGTCTACATCAGTTTGTTGTATCTATATAGTAGGGCCTACATCAGTGTATTGTTCATATAGTAGGGCCTACATCAGTGTGTTGTATCTATATAGTAGGGTCTACATCAGTGTATTGTATCTATATAGTATGGGCTACATCAGTGTGTTGTATCTATATGTAGGCCTACATCAGTGAATTGTATCTATATAGTAGGGCCTACATCAGTGTGTTGTATCTATATAGTAGGGCCTACATCAGTGTATTGTATCTATAAGTAGGGCCTACATCAGTGTGTTGTATCTAGATAGTAGGGCCTACATCTCAGTGTGTTGTATATAATATAGTAGGGCCTACATCAGTGTGTTTATCTATATAATAGGGCCTACATCAGTGTGTTGTATCTATATAGTAGGGCCTACATCAGTGTGTTTGTAACTATATAGTAGGGCCTACATCTCAGTGTGTTGTATATATATAGTCGGGCCTACATCAGTGTGTTGTATCTATATAGTAGGGCCTACATCTCAGTTTGTTGTATATATATAGTAGGGCCTACATCAGTGTGTTGTATCTATATAGTAGGGCCTACATCAGTGGTGTTGTATCTATATAGTAGGGTCTACATCAGTGTGTTGTATCTAATAGTAGGGCCTACATCAGTGTGTTGTATCTATAAGTAGGGTCTACATCGTGTGTTGTATCTTATATAGTAGGGCCTACATCAGTGTGTTGTATCTATATAGTAGGGCCTACATCATTGTGTTGTATCTCATATAGTAGGGTCGACATCAGTGTGTTGTATCTAATATAGTAGGGCCTACATCAGTGTGTTGTATCTATATAGTAGGGCCTACATCAGTGTGTTTTATCTATGTAGTATAGAAGCCACAAAGGGCATCCTACGAACAGCATCTGATTCAGCTTCAAACCAAGAGGAATATCCACTACACACACTCACAGGCCCACAACACACACACACCACACAACCCCCAATGTCATCTGCCACTGTGGACATAAAAATGCCTGTCTCCAGAAACAAGCAACCTTATAAGATAGGTATGACTTACCGGTGTTCCACCCAGAGGAGAGGAGAAGACGGCACGGGACAAACATGAAACAAGAAACTGAAAACAATATTTGTTTTAGAAACAAGGAACAGGGACTAGGACGGAGGGAGGGGGAGGGAGGTATGTCTGTTTTTATGGTAGGGTTGACATGGTGCTTACCCCGTTTTGGTTTCTAGTGGGAAGAACACACAGCATGGATGGATAGAGAGAAAGAGAGACGGATGGAGATTGGTAGAGAGAAAGGAAGGATAGAGAGGTTTTGAGTAGAGAATGGTGTCTAGGCCTATGACAGTAGCAAGGCCCTGTACCAGAAACAGTAGAGAATGGTGTCTAGACTATGACAGTAGCAAGGCCCTGTACCAGAACAGGAAGAGAATGTGTTCTAGGCCTATGACAGTAGCAAGACCCTGTACTAGAACAGGAGAGAATGGTGTCTAGGCCTAATGACAGTAAGCAAAGGCCCTGTACCAGAACAGTAGAGAATGGTGTCTAGGCCTATGACAGTAGAAAGGCCCTGTACCAGAACAGTAGAGAATGGTGTCTAGGCCTATGACAGTAGAAGGCCCTGTACCAGAACAGTTAGAGAATGGTGTCTAGGCCTATGACAGTAGCAAGGCCCTGTATAAGCTAGAAATAACCATTGTTTTAGTGCTTGAGTCATGGATAGTTCCGTTTCGACATGCTTTAGTGCAGACGTTTATGTTTGTGGGTGATGGTTGCTGTGATGAATGATTGTCTCTCCATCTTAATTGGCGCGACCGCCGGAGACAGTGACAGGCTCGCGGCTGAGGTTGGAGACATGTGTTTTTTAAATCGTATAAATCTAGCTAAAGACAGACAATATTTTCTAAGTATAATGTTGAGGGGGAATATATATACTGTATGTGGGCATAATATGTGGATGTCATGTTGGATATATGTTGGATATATTGAGATGTATGATGGGATATATGTTGGATAATGTGAGATGTATGTCGAGATGTATGTGGGATATATGTTGGATATATGTGAGATGTATGTGGGATATATGTGGATATATGTTAATATGTGGGATGTAGTGTGAGATATATGTGAGATATCATTGTGTAATATGTGGGATGTATTGTGGGATGTGATGTTGAGATATATGTGAGATATATGTGTAATATGTGGGATGTATGTGCGATTGTATGTATATATAATGTAATATCTTGGGATGTATGTGGATGTATCTGAGAGTATATGTGGGATTTAGGTTGGATATATGTAAGATATATGTGGAGATGTATGTGAGATGTAAAGTGGATTATGTGAGATGTATGTGAGATGTATGTGGATATATGTGAGATGTATGTGAGGATGTATGTGGATATATGTGGTGATTGTATGGTTTGGATATATGTTGGATATATTTGAGATGTATGTGAGATATATGTTGGATATATGTGAGATGTATGTGAGATGTATGTGAGATGTATGTGCGGATGTATGTGGGATATATGTTGGATATATGTGGGATGTACCTGTTGACGCTATATGTTGGATATATGTGAGATTGATAATGTGAGATGTATGTGGAAGTATGTGGGATATATGTTGGATATATGTGAGATGTTGTGAGATGTATGTGAGATGGTATGTGGGATATATGTTGGAGTATATGTGGAAGATATGTGGATAATGTTGGATATATGTGAGATGTATGTGAGATGTATGTGAGATGTATGTTGGATATATGTTGAGATGTATGTGGGAGATCGTATGTTGGATATATGTGAGATGTAGTCGTGAGACTGTATGTGGGATATATGTTGGAGTTATGTGAGATGCATGTGGAGTGAGTGGGATATATGTTGGATATATGTGAGAGTATGTGGAATATATGTTGGATATATGGAAGATGTATGTGAGATGTATTGTGGGATATATGTTGGATATGTAGCTGTGTGATGATGTGGATATGTTGGATGTAGATGATGGTGGGATTATGTTGGATATATGTGAGTACTGTATGTGGATAGGTATGGTGGATATATGTTGGATGATATGTGATGATGTGGATAGTGTGAAATGTAGTGTATGTGAGATGGTATTGGATATATGGTTGGGATATATGTGAGAGCTGTGATGTGAAGATGTATGTGAGATGTATGTTGGATATATGTTGGAATGTATGGAGATGTCAATGTGAGTATATATGTTGAGATATGTGAGATGTATGTGTGATATATGTTGGATATATGTGGATAGTTATACTATGTAGATGGTATGTGATGGATAGCTCAGAGCCACTGATTAATGTGATGTATGTGGTATAGTGAGATGTATGTGGATATATGTACATAGTGAGGATTATATTTGTGAGATGTATGTGGGATATATGTTGGATATATGTGAGATGTATGTGAGATGTATGTGGGATATATGTTGGATATATGTGAGATGTATGTGAGATGCATGTGGGATATATGTTGGATGTATGTGAGATGTATGTGGGATGTATATGGGATGTATGTGAGATACTGTGGGATGTATGTGGGATATATGTTGGATATATGTTGGATATATGTTGGATGTATCTGGGAGAAAAATAAATAAAACCTAAGTGGCTATGGCCTGTATTACCTGTGTTTTGGGAAAGTCCAGTAATTGTATCTGGACCAGGAACTGATGAAAACAAGTTGAATGTGCGTAATAGGCTTTTCATACAGTCTGATTTGTCCAGGTGCTTTTGTGCTCTACCCATTAAACCATTGTAGGTCAGTGATGCTTGTGTGTGGGAGTTTTTTTTTGCTTTTTCGTTTACCCATTGATAGGCCAACTCACTCTCTGAACCAAAACATATTCTCTGGGTGATGGAAGCTTGTTTTCTTAATTTAATTAGAACATTATGGAATATACAACAGCCTGTGTGTCTGGTTTGAAATGGTGTAACTGTTTGTAATAATTTCCTCGTTTTATATAACACATAAAAATAACATGCACGTGGAAACACACACACGTTAGACAAATGTACACATGAACACACGCAGACACACACGCACACACACACACACACACACACAGCCAGTCACTTCTTCGTTCCCTCAGGATTTACTATGGGTTTCATTCCAAATGACACCCTATTCCCTATATAATGCACTACTTTTCACCAGGACTGGCACCCTAATCCCTATATAATGCACTACTTTTGCCCAGGACTGGCACCCTATTCCCTTATAGAGTGCACTACTTTTTACCAGGGCCCTAGATGAAGGGAATGGGGTGTCATTTGGGATGTGGACATAGTAGACGATGAGATCAGTCCAAGAAACGAGGCGCTCCTCACCTCTGTTACGAGGCGCTCCTCACCTCTGGCCTAGGCGCTCCTCACCTCTG
>NW_019942772.1:170498-174179 GCF_002910315.2 Salvelinus sp. IW2-2015 | reverse complement strand
GCCTAGGCGCTCCTCACCGTCTGTTACGAGGCGCCTCACCTCTGGCCTAGGGCTCCTCAACCTCTGCCTAGGGCGCTCCTCACCTCTGTTACGAGGCGCCTCTCAACCTCTGGCCTAAGGCGCTCTCCACCATCTGTTACGAGGCGCTCCTCACTGCTGTTTACGAGGCGGCTCCACACCTCTGTTACGATGCGCTTCTCACCTCTGGCCCTAGGCGCTCCTCACCTCTGTTTAACGAGCGCTCCTCAGGCCTTGTTACAAGGCGGCTCCTACACCTCTGTTACAAAAGGCGCTCCCTCAACTCTCTGTTACGAGGCGCTCCTGCACCGCTAGTTACGAGGCGGCTCCTCACCTCTGGCCTAGGAGCTCCTCACCTCCTGGCCTAGCCGCTCCTCACCTCTGGCCTAGGCGCTCCTCACCTCTGCCTAGGCACTCCTCACCTCCGTGGCCTAAGGGCATCCTGCAACCTCTGCCTAGGCACTCCTCCCTCTGGCCTAGGCGCTCCCTCACCTCTGTTACTGAGGCGCCATCGGCTCCTCACCTCTGTTAGCGAAGGCGCTCATCACCTCTGGCCTAGGCACATCCTCACCTCTTGGCCTAGGCACTCCTCACCTCTGGCCTAGGCGCTCTACCTCTGGCAATAAGGCGCTCCCTCACCTCTGTTACGAGGCGCTCCTCACCTCTGTTACGAGGGCGCTCCTACCTCTGTTACGAGACGCTCCTCACCTCTGCCTAGGCGCTCCTCAAACCTCTGGCTAGGCGCTCCCTCACTCTGGCCTAGGCGCTCTCACTCTGGCCTAGGCGCTCCTCATCCTCTGGCCTAAGCGGCTCCTCACCTCTGGCCTAGTCGCTCCTCTAACCTCTGGCCTAGGCGCTCCCTCACCTCTGGGCCTAAAGGCGCTCATCACCTCTGCCTAGGCGGTCCATCACCTCTGGCCTAGGCCTGCATCACTCTGGCCTAGGCGCTCTCACTCTGTTTACGAAGGCGCTTCACTCACCTCTGACTAGCGCTCCTTCACCTCTGTTACGAGGCGCCCTCACTCTGGCCTAGGCGCCCTCACCTCTGTTTAACGAGGCGCTCATCACCTCTGGCCTTAGGCGGCTCCTCACCTCTGTTACGAAGGCGCTCCATCACCTCTGCCTAGGCCGCTCATTCTCCACCCTCTGTTACGAGGCGCTCAATCACCTCTGGCTAGGCGCTCCTCACCTCTGTTTACGAGGCGCTCATCACCTTGGACTAGGCGCTCCTCAACCTCTGTTACAAGGCGCTCCTCACCTCTGGCCTAGGCGCTCCTCAACCTCTGGCCTAGGCGCTCACAACCTCTGGCCAGGCGCTCCCTCAACCTCTGTTACGAGGCGCTCATCACCTCTGGGCCTAGGCGCTCCTCACCTCTTGTTACGCAGGCGCTCCTCACCTCTGTTTTACGAGGCGTCTCCTCACTCTGGCCTAGGCGCTCCTCACCTCTGCCTAGGCGCTCCCTCACCTCTGGCCTAGGGCGCTCCTCACCTCTAGGGCCAGGGTGTAGCTCTTGGAATGGATTTAACAGTTTGAAATGATGACAAGATGAACCTGAAACCAGCCAGACGCTATGAGGAGATGAAGGAGATGAGATGAGAGACAGGGCCTGGGGAATAGCTAGGAAGACGTTGTGACGGAGATGAGGAGATGAGATGAGGAGATGGGGCCTGGGGATAGCTAGGAAGACGTTGTGAGGAGATGAGGAGATGAAGATGAGAGAACAGGCCTGGGGATAGCTAGGAAGACGTTGTGAGGAGAATGAGGAGATAGAGATGAGGAGACGGGGCTGGGATGAGCTAAGGTAAGACCGTTGTTTATGAGAATGAGGAGATGAGATGAGGAGACGGGGCCTGGGGATAGCTAAGGAAGTACGTTTGTGAAGGAGATGAAAGATGAGGAGACGGGGCCTGGGGATAGCTTGAGAACGTTGTGCAGGAGATGAGAAAGCTGGGACGGGCCCTCGGGGTCAGCTAGGAGACGTGTGGTTTATCTGCTGTTCTCAATTCAGCTCCATCGCATCTCCACCGTGACGCTCTGTTTGATGGGCCTCTCTCGGTTGTAAATTGTTTTGAGCATCTGGAAAGTGCTAATGTCAATCAATCATTACAATTACATCTTCCAATGGACACAAGCTGCCTGATTAAAACACAAGCTGCCTGATTAAAACACAAGCTGCCTGATTAAAACACAAGCTTAGAGTAAACTAATGCACAACAATACTTAGGTCTCTACTTCCAGATATATTTCACAATAGTTATCTTTTGATTTTAGTCCCACCCTTCAGCTACCCTTAAAGCCGACTGATAAGTTCCTTACTTTCTCCCCTTTCCACTTGCCCCTTTCATTTCTGCAGTAATGCTGCAATTAGTTGGTTGTTATTTTGAGTAGAGCAGACATTTCTATACATTTTAGTTAGCTGCATGTGTGACATAATTCGACCAGTCCTATTTATGATATAATTTACAAAGATTATAAAAAAAAAAAAAAAAAATCCAATTATTATATTTGAGTTTAAACATAATATTATTTCTGATGGATTCAACAAAAATTGCAATCAACTTTCAACGGCTTGTTTTAAAAATAGCTATATTCTGGAGATTATTTCATTTTCAACTAACCGAAAGTGAGAGGCTGAAATCTGAATAAGGGAAAATTCTACATTCCGCATTCTAGAACATGGGGTGAGCCATGTTACTTACTAATCTGCTAGAGAACCAGTTCGGATATAAGTTTACCTTTTGTATGACTGAAGACTTTAGTGAGAGGTCTAATGCTTTAATATTTAATCATTTCTGCCCTCCGAATTTATATTTATGATTTTTTTTATGGAATATTTTTTGCTCATATTGTTTAAAAATCAAGTCAGTAGGTGTAGGCATGGTCATAAGCAAATAGGTAAACTGGGATATGACAAAATCGTTAATCAGGGTGATTCTTCCACAAATACGCAGGTATTTGTCTTTCCATGGTAGCAAGATTTTATCTATTTTTGCTAACTTTCTATTAAAATGTATTGTAGTGAGATGATATTTTTCAGAATATGAATACAGATTATATCCACTTCACCATCAGACCATTTTAATGATAAACTACATCGTAATGTAAACTTTTTTTATATATATGTTTTATCCAATACATACAATAATTTATCATAATTTGGTTTTAATCCAGAAAGGGTAGAACAAGTATCTAGATCCTCTATGAGGCCGTGGAGGGATTTTAAATGTGGTTTTAAAAGGAAACCTGAATCATCAGCGTACAATGACACCTTTGTTTTTAAACCCTGCGTTTTTTAACCCTTGATATTATTGTTGGATCTGATTTTAATAGTTAACATTTCGATGACAATAATTAATAGTTATGCCGATGGTGGACAACGTTGTTTTACTCCTCTTGACAGTTTAATACTTTCTGAGAAGTAGCAATTATAAACTATTTTACGCAATAATACAAACTTATATGTGTGAAATATGACAAACATCAGCACCCATAAAATGACTATGAGATAGGAAATATGCAGCAGCTGGCAGAACTTGAGTTAGCTAGCTCTTTCTCACACATGCTCAGAGACAGACAGACAGACAGACAGACAGACAGACAGACAGACAGACAGACAGACAGACAGACAGACAGACAGACAGACAGACAGACAGACAGACAGA
>NW_019942772.1:154240-169818 GCF_002910315.2 Salvelinus sp. IW2-2015 | reverse complement strand
AGTGAGTGCTACAGCAGAGGTAATATACTATACCTCAGTGGTACAGTGAGTGCTACAGCAGAGGTAATATACTATACCTCAGTGGTACAGTGAGTAATGCAGCAGAGGTAGTGTACTATGCCCCCAAATGTGGCACAATTGTCCCGTTGTCGTCAATGGAATAATTTCACATGCTCATCTGAACTGAATCAGGCTGAGAGATCTGAAGTGGGATGCAGTACAGAACGTTCCGTGGGAGAGCTTTTGGCCGTGTCATAGATGTCACCCTATTCCCTGTGTAGGTGACGACTTTTTTTTACAGGGCCCATTGGAGTAGTGCACTACAAAGGGAATAGGGTGCAATTTAGTCTGTACACTCTATAAATCCAGGACACTGTTCTGTACCCCAAGCTGTGACATAACCCAGAGTAGACGAGTGGTACTCTATTATAGGATTCATTAGCCTGCATAGACAGACAGCGGGGGAGTAGGGAGAAAAATGGATGGCTCTGATCTGGACTATCAATGTAACTATTTACCAATATCATTACAGAGAAATGACTTAGAGTTTACCTGTTACACACTGCACGAACAGTTAGCGTCTGAGACTATGTAACTGGAATATATACAGTGTTAAAATATAGCATAGGTCCCAAACAGCCCAAACAGCCCAACAGCGCTCTGATTAAAAGCTAATGCACTAGATAGGGAATTAGGTTAGCATTTAGGACAGCCCCGTTCTTGATTGGCTATTGTACTTCACTCCCGAGTGGCGCAGTTGTCTAAGGCATAGCATCTCAGTGTGAAAGGTGTCACTACAGTCCCTGGTTCGAATCCAGGTTGTATCACATCTGTCCGTGATTGGGAGTCCCATAGGTCGGTGCACAATTGGCCAAGCATCGTCCCGGTTTGTCCCGGGGTAGGCAGTCATTGTAAATAAGAATTTGTTCTTAATTAGCTGACTAGCTTAGTTAAATAAAGGTGCAATTATTATTATTTTTTTTTTAAATGCAATCAATATTACCTCTCTTCTGTCTGTTTATGCAAATAGAAACAGTTGAATGTGCTGATTTGTACTGGTGACGACCATCACAAACAATGCTGGCAGGGGGAAAAAAGGAGAGCAACCATGTATCTTTTCATTTGAGCTCGTTTGATGTTATTAAATAAACTTCAAAGCGTTTAGGGACTGAGTGAGTATTGGCCTGTTGTGGGCTGTGTGGGTAGGGCATGGATGAGGCTGTCTGCATCCCAAAATGACTCCCTATTTCCTGTAGTGAACAACTGTTGACTATAGGACTCTGCTCAAAAGTAGCACACTATATAGGAAATAAGACAACATTTTGGGACTCAATCGCTGTCTTTGTTTGTATCACAGCAGCACATCAAACACCTGCTAGAACAAAACTCTAAATTATAATTAGCTAAAATGCTAACGAGGCTTCATAAATACCGATAAAGTGTACAATTTAGTACAATTTAGTACACTAGCCATGCATGATAAACTCTTGTAAATATAGGTAAACATGGTATGAACCAGTGATGAAGAAATTGATCAATGTTTAAAACAGTACAAAAAGCATTCTGAAAAATAACTATTTTGTCAAACCATATATTGGAATTCTGACAACTGACGGGCATTTCCATGAACATGCCAACGTGTGGATGTTTCACATCAATGTACATTCAGAATAGTGTCCTTATTGATTTTACTGTGCCTTTGTAGACGAGCCAGAGATAGACACAGAGAGAGAGAGACGTGAGATGTATGAGCGAAGGAATGTAGGCAGAGGAGAGGAGAGAGAGGAGAGAGGGAGAGAGAGAGAGAAGGAGAGAAGAGAGAGAAGAAGAAGAGAGAAGAGAGAGAGATGAGCTGAGGAGAGAGAGAGAGAGAGAGGATTAGACCACAGAGTGAATGAGGAGAGAGAGAGAGAGAGTGATGAAGAGAAACGTCCTTGTCTTCTGTCTGTCTTCCTGTATGTTCCTGGGTTGGTGTCGATCGATTTGCTTTGTAAAAGCTTCTTGTTCTGTTTTCCTGTCAGTCCAGCCTGTCGGCATCCGGTATGACAGGAACTGCTGGCCTGCAGCAGCAGCATTTGGCTGTTGTGTGGTGGTATGGAGGGGGACGGAGTGTATGGTTGTCGTCGTCTTGGTATGGAGAGGGACGGTTAGTGTAATGTTGTCTGGGTGGTATGAGGGACCGGTACTTGTGTGGTGTGGTATTCGTGCGGGACGGGTTGTGTTTGTGCGTGGTATGGAGGGGACGGAGAAGGGACGGTGTGTTTGTGGTTGGGTATTGGAAGGGACGGTGTGTTTGTGGTGGTATGGAGGGGACGGTATGCTATTGGTCGGATGGTTTGTTCGGTGGTATGAGGGGACGCTTGTGTTTGTGGTGGTATGGAGAGCGGTGTGTTTGTGGTGGTATGGAGGGGACGGTTGTGTTTGTGGGTTGGTATGGAGGGGACGGTGTGTTTGTGCGTGTATGGAGGGGGGACGGTGTGTTCTGTGGTGGTATGGAGGGGGACGGTGTGTTTTGTGGTGTACTGGAGAGGGGACGGTTGGTTTTGGTTGGTATGGCAGGGGGGACCGTGTGTTTGTGGTGGTTATGGGCTGGGGACGGCTTGCCACGTGTGTTTGTGGGTTGGTATGGAGAGGGACGGTACGGGCTTGGTGTTGTTTTAGCGTGGTATGTGAGAGGGTACGGGCTGTCACGGATCATTGTGTTGTGGTGGTTAGGGAGGGGACGGTGTTTTGTGGTGGTATGGAGGGGACGGTGTGTTTTGTCTGTGGTTGGTATGGAGAGGGACGGTGTGTTTGTCGGTGGTCATGGAGGGTGGCGGTTGTTTTGTGTGGTATGGAGGGGGACGGTGTGTTTGTGGTGGTCATTGGAGGGGGACTGGTGCATCTAGATCAAGTCTAACCACGTCTTCGCACCTGTTTGTGGTTGGTTGAGAGGGCGGTGGTTTGTGGTGGTACTTTTTGGAGCCAGGAGGTGTGTGTTTGTTGGTGTGTATGGAGGGACAGTGTGTTTGTGGTGATATGGAGGGGGGACAGTTGTGTTTTGTGGTGGTATGGAGAGGGACGGTGTGTTTGTCGGCTGGATGGAGAGGGACGGTGTGTTTGTGGTGGTATGGAGGGGGCGGTGTGTTTGTGGGTGGTTATGAGGGGGTGACGGTGTTTTTGTGGGTGGTATGGAGGGCGGACGGTGTGTTTTGTGCGTGGTATTGTGAGAGGGACGGCTTGTGTTTGTGCCCCTCGGTGGGTATGGAGGGGCACGTACTGTGGTTTGTGGTGGTATGGAGGGGACGGTGTGTGTGGTGGTATGGAGAGGGACGGTGTGTTTGTGTGTTATGGAGAGGACGGTGTGTTTGTGGTGGTTGGGAGTAGGGACCGGGTGTGTTGTGTTGTGGTTATGGAGAGGGCACGGCTGTTGTTTGTCGGTGGTATCTAGGAGGGGGACGGTGTTGTTTGTTAGGGTGTGATGGGGTGGGACGGTGTGGTTTGGTTGGTGGTATGGAGGGGACACGGTTGTGTTTTTGTGTGGGTTATGGAGAGGCGGTGTGTGTTTGTGGTGCTATGGAGCAGGGACGACCTGTGTGTGTGGTGGTTATGGAGAGGAGGGTGTTTGTTGTGGTGGTATGGAGAGGGACGGTGGTTGTTGGTATGGTGTGATAGGGTTGGAGGGGAGGAGCGATAGCGTGTGTTTGTTGGCTGGTATGGGGGCGACAGTGTGTTGGTTGTGGTAGGTAATGGAGGAGGGACGGTGTTTGTGGTGGTTGGTATGGAGCGGGACGGTGTTGTTGTGTGGTGGTATGGAGAGGGACGGTGTGTTTTGTTGGTGCGGTCATGGAGAGGACCGGCTGTGTTTTTGTGGGTGGTATAGGGGCGGACGCGATGTGTTTGTGGTGGTCATGAGAGGGACAGTGTGTTTGTGGTATGCGTAGGGGGAGTGTTGGGGTACGGATCGGAGCGTGTGCATTTGTGTTGTGGGTGGCGTAACTGGAGAGGGACAGTGTGTTTTGTTGGTGGTATTGGAGAGGGACGGTAGCTGTGTATCTGTGTGGTATCGAGAGGGACGTCGTTTGTTTGTGGTGGTTTATGGAGGGGACGTGTGTTTGTGGTGGTAATGGAGGGGGGACAGTGTGTTTGGTTCGGTGGTATTAGCAGAGCGACGGGAGTGTGTTTGTGCTTTGGTATGCGAGAGGGACGGTTGTGTGTTTCGTGCTGGTATGGGGGACGGTGACCACGGTGTGTTTGTGTCGGTGTATGCGAGAGTTGGGACGTGTGTTTGTGCGTGGTATGGGGGGACAGTGTGTTTTGTCGCTGGGTATTGGAGGCGCGACGGTGTGTTTGTGGTGGTATGGAGAGGGACGTGTGTTGCTGTGTTTTGACGTTGGGCTTGTTGTGGTGTATGGAGGGGGACGGTGTGTTTTGTTGGTGGTATGGAGCGCGCGCAGGGTGTTGTGGTTGCGTGGACGGTTGGTGGTATGGGCAGGGGGACCGGTGTGTTTGTGTGGTGGGGGACCTAGTTTGTGTATGGAGAGGGACGTGTTCCATTGTTTTTGTTGTTGGTATGGAGGCGGACGGTGATGTTTGTGGTGGTATGGAGGGGGACGTCGTGTGTGTTTGTGTGGTGGTATGTGAGAGGGACAGTGTGTTTGTCGTGGTATTGGAAGGGGGACACGTGTTGTTGTGTGGTGGTATGGAGGGGGACGTGTGTTGCTGTGGTCGTATGGAGAGGGACGCGTGTGTTTGTGCTGGTATGGTGGGGACGGTTTGTTTGTGGTGGTATGGAGGGGGACGGTGTGTCTTAGCTGTGTGTGCATGCCCTGTGTTGCGATTGTGTGTGTTGCTTTTTCGCTGGTCGTGCCTGTGTGTGTGTGTGTGTGTTGTGTTATGTGCGGTGTGTGCGTTATGTGTGTGTGTTGTGGTGTGTCGTGTTTTGATCTGTGTGTGTGTGTGTGTGTGTGTGTGTGTGAATGTGTGTGTGTGTGTTGTGCCTGTGTGTGTGTCGGGTTGTGTGTGTGTGGCTGTGGTGCTGTGTGGTGTGTGTGTGTGGTGTGTGCCTGTGGGTGTGTTGGCCTGAGTGCAGAACCACAGAGATCACGGTGACTTCCTTCAGGATTGGCAATCCTTGCTGTCAGATTTACTAGAGCCAAAATAAGACTTTTCACTTAACAAGCTGCCTCCACAGCCACACTCAACATCATCCACAGCAAGACTTCTCACTTAGCAAGCTGCCTCCACAGCCACACTCAACATCATCCACAGCTACTCTCCAGGCTGCTGCAGGAATAATCTACATGACCAAAGGTATGTGGACATCTGCTCGTCAAACATCTAATTCCAAAATCATGGGCATTAATATGGAGTTGGTCCACCCCCTTCGCTGCTATAACAGCCTCCACTCTTCTGGGAAGGCTTTTCACTAGATGTTGGAACATTGCTGCGGGGATTTGATTCCATTTAGCCACAAGAGCATCAGTGAGGGTGGGCACTGATGTTGGGAGATTAGACCTGGCTCGCAGTCGGCGTTCCAATTCATCCCAAAGGTGTTCGATGGGGGCCTCCCGAGTGGCGCAGTGGTCTAAGGCATCACTACAGAACCAGGTTCGATCCCAGGCTGTGTCACAGCCGGCCGTGACCGGGAGACCAATGAGGCGCTGCACAATTGGCCCAGTGTCATCCGGGTTAGGGGAGGGTTCGGCTGGCCGGGATTTCCTTGTCCCATCGCGCTCTAGCGACTCCTTGTGGCGAGCCAGGCGCATGCAAGCTGACTTCGGTTTCCAGCTGGACGGTGTTTCCTCCGTCACATTGGCGCAGCTGGCTTCCTGTTAAAACGTGCAGTATGTCAAGAGGCAGTGCGGCTTGGCAGGGTCGTGTTTAAGAGGACGTATGGCTTTCAAGCTTCGCCTCTCCCAAGGCCGTATGGGAGTTGCAACGATGGGACAAGACTGTGACTACCATTTGGATACCACGAATTTGGGGAGAAAAAGGGGTAAAAGTAAAACAAATTATAATATATATTTGTTTAAATATGTTTTCTATGGGGTTGAGGTCAGGGCTCTGTGCAGGCCAGTCAAGGCCAGTCACAGCAATGCAATCTCCATAGACAAATATTGGCAGTAGAATGGCCTTACTGAAGAGCTCAGTGACTTTCAACGTGGCACTGTCATAGGATGCCACCTTTCCAACCAGTCAGTTTGTCAAATTTCTGCCCTGCTAGAGCTGCCCCAGTCAACTGTAAGTGCTGCTATTGTGAAGTGGAAACGTCTAGGAGCAACAACGGCGCCGATGCGAAGTGGTAGGCCACACAAGCTCACAGAACGGGACCGCCCAGTGCTGAAACCGGTAACGCGTAAATATCGTTTGTCTACGGTTGAAACACCACTACTGAGTTTGAACCTGCCTCTGGAAGCAACGTCAGCACAAGAACTGTTTGCCGGAAGTATAATGAAATTAGTTTCCGTGGCCGAGCAGCCGCATATTAGCCTAATACCACCGCGCGCGATGCCAAGGTGTCAGCTGGAGTGGTGTAAAGCTTGCTGCTATTGAACTCTGGAGCAGTGGAAATGTGTTATCTGGAGAAATGAGTCACACTTCAATATCTGGCATTTCCGATGGATGGATTTGGGTTTGGCAGATGTCAGGAGAATGCCACCTGCCCCAATGCATAGTGACACAAGTTCCGTAGAAGAGGAATAGTAGAATAGTATATAGTACAATACATACTTTATCAGATAATGTATTGTATAATACATCACTAATCTCCTGTAGAGTATAATACATTCATTTATCTACTATATAGTATAATACATCCCCTTAAAGGATACCTGGATAGAGCTATAATACATCCCTTACCTACCCAGTATTAGTATTAATCAATTCCTATCTAATATTTATAGTACATAACTATAAGTCTACTAATATAATACTCATTTACGACGTATATATATCAATTACATCCTGATTCTACTACTAGATATCAATCATCCCTATCGCCTATGGTAATATCTCTACTTATTATAGAATAATACATCTGTATCTAGCTCCCTACTAGTATGCTATCTTAATACACTCCCTTATCTACTATATAGTATAATACATCCCTATCTACTATACAGTATAATACATCCTTTATCTACTGTATAGTATAATACATCCCTTACTACTATTGCTGTATAGTATAATACACATTTCCTTTATCTCGACTATATAGTATAATACATCCCGCCATCTACTATATAGTATAATACATCCTTTATCTACTGTATAGTATAATCCATTTCCTTTATCATACTATATTAGTATAATCCATCCCTTATCTACTGTATATAGTTATAATCCATCCCTTATCTACCTATATAGTATAATCTAATCCCTTATCTACTGTATAGTATAGTCCATCCCTTATCTACTATATAGTATAATCCATCCCTTATCTACGTATTAGTATAATGTCCATCCTTTATCTACTATATAGTATATATACCATCCTTATCTACTATATAGTATAATCACATCCCATAACTTCATCTCTATTAATAGTATATATCCCTTATCTACCTATATCGATAATTCCATGCCTTACCTATGATATACTGATAATACATCCCTTATCTACTCTGTATATTATAATCCCATCCCTTATCTACTCATACATATAGTATAATCCATCCCTTATCTACTAATATAGTATAGTCCATCCTCTTATCTAACTATATAGTAAAACCAATCCCTATCTACTATATAGTATAATCCATCCCTTATCTACTGTATAGTATAATCCATCCCTTATCTACTCTATATTATAATCCATCCCTTATCTACTATAGAGTATAGTCCATCCCTTATCTACTGTATAATATAATCCACTCCTTATAGGATACTATATAGTAAAATACATTCCTTATAGGATAATGTATAGTATAATCCATCCCTTATCTACTCTATATTATAATAATCCCTTATCTACTATATAGTATAATAAATCCCTTGTAGGATACCCTATATTATAATCCATCCCATATCTACTATAGAGTATAATACATCCCTTATCTACTATATAGTATAATACATCCCTTGTAGGATACCCTATATTATAATCCATCCCTTATAGGATAATGTATAGTATAATCCATCCCTTATCTACTATATAGTATAATCAATCCCTTATCTACTACAGTGGGGCAAAAAAGTATTTAGTCAGTCACCAATTGTGCAAGTTCTCCCACTTAAAAAGATGAGAGAGGCCTGTAATTTTCATCATAGGTACACTTCAACTATGACAGACAAAATGAGAAAAAAAATTCCAGAAAATCACATTATAGGATACTTTATAGTATAATACATCCCTTATCTACTCTATAGTATAATCCATCCCTTATTGGATACTATATAGTATAATCCATCCCTTATCTACTATATAGTTTAATACATCACTAATCTACTGTATAGTATAATCCATCCCTTATCTACTCAATAGTTTAATACATCCCTTATAGGATACTATATAGTATAATCCATCCCTTATAGGATACTTTATAGTATAATCTTCAAAATAAAGTGCAGTGGAAAAAGAACACAATTTCACGTTAATTGTAGATTACATATAATAGTAAATGATTTAGATTTTTCAGAGCAACAATCATTAATGTTATATCCCTGAGCATTTGTGTGTATCGTCTAGCGGTTCCAGAGTATCTTAAAAATATATTCCTACGCATGACCTGTCCTCAGGTGCATCTAGCAACACACAATTACAGTCCATACCATCGACACTGGGACGCAGAGACATTTGAAACATACTAAAGCCAATGTCACACACACACACACACACACACACACACACACACACACACACACACACACACACACACACACAACAACACACACACACACACACACACACACACACACACACACACACACACACACACACACACACACACACACACACACACACACACACACACACACACACACACACATTCAGACACAGACACAAAGACACACACACTCACACAGACCAAGTCCAGAGCGCAGGGGAATAATGGAGTTATTACCTTCACACAGTGGTGACGCCATTAACCCCAAATAACTCCACAAGCTCTATTAGTGGCTAGATAATATAACACTCTATCTCTTGACAGGCCTAACAGCTGCATTAAAATGACAAGACGACGAGAGGAGAGAGGGAGAGAGAGAGAGGAGAGAGGGAGAGAGAGAGAGGAGAGAGGGAAGAGAGAGAGAGAGAGAGAGAGAGAGAGAGAGAGAAGAGAGAGAGAGAGAGAGAAGAAGAGAGAGAGAGAAGAGAGAGAGACACGCTGTGTCAATTCTCACGCGTGTGTGTGTGCTGTGCGTGACTGAGCCTAATTAATTACTGCATGAAGCCAAACGGGTTGTATATGTAAAGAAGCCAATATCCAGGTAGATTGATATCAGGGTAGAAGTTCTATCACATTTCAACGTATGTTCACTTACTGTCATTGTTGGTGTGTAAGATACGCCAATATCCTGGAGTACGATATCGTTCCCTCTGATGAGAAGAGGGTTTCAAACCAGTGTCAGAAACCGAGCACCATTAGAGCGAGATCGAGACAGACCAAGACATAACAAGATAATCTAATCAAATGTTATTGGTCACATACACATATTTAACAGAGTGTTATTGGTCACATACACATATTTAGCAGATTTTATGTTCACATACACATATTTAGCAGATGTTATTGCGGGGTGTAGCGAAATGCTTGTGTTTCTAGCTCCAACGGTGTAGTAATATCTAACAATATACAACAATACACACAAATCTAAAAAGTAAAATAATGGATCTTTGGAAATATGGGACGAGCAATGTAGGAGTCAGTAATTTAATTGTGTGTATAAACAATTTAAAAAATATATATTTAACCTTTATTGATGTTTATTTAACTAGGCAAGTCAATATGGACGAATATGGACAGAATATATATTATATCAGAAGAATACATGGATAGAATAGTACAAGTACAAGTAAGTTTATATAGGATGAACCAGGACTAGAATACAGTATTATACATATGAAGTGGACAGCAGTAGTTATATAGGATGAACCAGGACTAGAATACAGTATTATACATATGAAGTGGACAGCAGTAGTTATATAGGATGAACCAGGACTAGAATACAGTATAACATATGAAGTGGACAGCAGTGATATAGGATGAACCATGACTAGAAACAGTATGAAGTGGACAGTAGTAGTTATATAGGATGATCCAGGACTAGAATACAGTATATACATATGAAGTGGACAGCAGTAGTTATTAGGATGAACCAGGACTAGAATACAGTATATACATATGAAGTGTACAGCAGTAGTATATAGGATGAACCATGACTAGAATACAGTATGAAGTGGACAGTAGTAGTTATATAGGATGATCCAGGACTAGAATACAGTATATACATATGAAGTGGACAGCAGTAGTTATATAGGATGAACCAGGACTAGAATACAGTATATACATATGAATGTACAGCAGTATGATATAGGATGAACCATGACTAGAATACAGTATGAAGTGGACAGTAGTAGTTATATAGGATGATCCAGGACTAGAATACAGTATATACATATGAAGTGGACAGCAGTAGTTATATAGGATGAACCAGGACTAGAATACAGTATATACATATGAAGTGTACAGCAGTAGTTATATAGGATGAACCATGACTAGAATACAGTATGAAGTGGACAGTAGTAGTTATATAGGATGATCCAGGACTAGAATACAGTATATACATATGAAGTGGACAGCAGTAGTTATATAGGAGAACCAGGACTAGAATACAGTATGAAGTGGACAGCAGTAGTATATAGGATTAACCATGACAGAATACAGTATGAAGTGGACAGTAGTAGTTATTAGGATGATCCAGGACTAGAATACAGTATATACATATGAATGGACAGCAGTAGTTATATAGGATGATCCAGGACTAGAATAAAGTATTATTACATATGAAGTGGACAGCAATAGTTATATAGGATGAACCATGACTAGAATACAGTATTATACATATGAAGTGGACAGCAGTAGTATATAGGATGAACAAGGAAGAATACAGTATTATACATATGAAGTGGACAGCAGTAGTTATATAGGATGAACCAGGACTAGAATACAGTATTATACATATGAAGTGGACAGCAGTAGTTATATAGGATGAACCAGGACTAGAATACAGTTATTATACATATGAAGTGGACAGCAGTAGTTATATAGGATGAACCATGACTAGAATACAGTATTATACATATGAAGTAGACAGCAGTAGTTATATAGGATGAACCATGACTAGAATACAGTATATACATATGAAGTGGACAGCAGTAGTATATAGGATGAACCAGGACTAGAATACAGTATATACATATGAAGTGGACAGCAGTAGTATATAGGATGATCCAGACTAGAATACAGTATTATACATAGAAGTGGACAGCAGTAGTTATATAGGATGAACCAGGACTAGAATACAGTATATACATATGAAGTGGACAGCAGTAGTATATAGGATGAACCATGACTAGAATACAGTATATACATATGAAGTGGTAAAGCAGTAGTTATATAGGAGAACCATGACTAGAATACAGTATATACATATGAAGTGGACAGCAGTAGTTATATAGGATGAACCATGACTAGAATACAGTATATACATATGAAGTGGACAGCAGTAGTTATATAGGATGAACCATGACTAGAATACAGTAAATACATATGAAGTGGGTAAAGCAGTAGTTATATAGGATGAACCATGACTAGAATACAGTATTATACATATGAAGTGGACAGCAGTAGTTATATAGGATGAACCATGACTAGAATACAGTATGAAGTGACATAGTAGTTATATAGGATGAACCAGGACTAGAATACAGTATATACATAGAAGTGGACAGCAGTAGTTATATAGGATGATCCAGACTAGAATACAGTATTATACATATGAAGTGACAGCAATAGTTATATAGGATGAACCATGACTAGAATACAGTATATACATATGAAGTGGACAGCAGTAGTTATATAGGATGAACCTGACTAGAATACAGTATATACATATGAAGTGGACAGCAGTAGTTATATAGGATGAACCATGACTAGAATACAGTAATACATATGAAGTGGACAGCAGTAGTTATTATAGGATGAACCAGGACTAGAATACAGTATATACATAGAAGTGGACAGCAGTAGTTATAAGAGAACCATGACTAGAATACAGTATTATACATATGAAGTGGACAGCATAGTTATATAGGATGAACCAGGACTAGAATACAGTATATACATATGAAGTGGACAGCATAGTTATATAGGATGAACCATGACTAGAATACAGTATATACATATGAAGTGGACAGCAGTAGTTATATAGGAAACCATGACTAGAATACAGTATATACATATGAATGTGGTAAAACAGTATGTTAACATTATTAAAGGTGCATGGTAGAGTACCTGGTGGTTGCTGGCTAGTGACAGTGATAAAAGTTAAGGCAGCGTACCGGTTAGTGGTGACTCTTTAACAGTCTAACGGCCTTGAATAAAAGCTGTCTCTTGGTCCCAGCTGTACTGACCTCGCCTTCTGTTGCCCTCTTCAAGTCACTGTCTGTGTGGGTGGACCATTTTAGATTGAAGCTTTTCACTTCTCCACTGTGGCCCCGTCGACGTTGGACAGGGGCGTGCTCCCTCTGCTGTCTCCTGGAGTCCACGATCAGCTCCTTCATTTTGTTGACGTTGAGTGAGAGGATTTTCCTGGCACCACTCCGCCAGAGCCTTCACCTCCTCCCTGTAGGCTGTCTCGTCATTGTTTGTAATCAGGCCTACTATGATTGTGTCATCTGCAAAAGTTGATGATGATTTGGAGGCGTGCGTGGCCACACAGTCACGGGTGAACAGGGAGTACAGGGGGGGCTGAGTATGCACCCTTGTGGGCCCCAGTGTTGAGGATCAGCGCGGTGGGATGTTGTTTCATACCTTCACCACCTGGGGCGGCCTGTCAGGAAGTCCAGGACCCAGTTGCACAGGACGGGGTTCAGATGAGCTTGGAGGGTACTATGGTGTTGAAGGCTGAGCTATAGTCAATGAACAGCATTCTTACGTAGGTATTCCTCTGGTCCAGTGGGATAGGGCAGTGCGCAGTGTGATGGCGATTGCGTAATCTGTGGACCTATTAGGGCTGTAAGCAAATTGCAGTGGGTCTAGGGTATCAGTAGGGTGGAGGTATATGATCCTTGACTAGTCTCTCAAAAGCACTTCATGATGACAGAAGTGAGTGCTACGGGGCGATAGTCATTTATTCAGTTCCCTTTGCTTTCTTGGGTACAGAACATAGTGGGACATCTTGAAACAAGTGGGGCCAGCAGACTGGGACATGGAAAAATTTAAAATGTCCGTAAACACTCCAGAATAGCTGGTCTGTGTATGCTCTCAGGACGCGGCTAGTATTCATATGGACCGGTAGCCTGCGAGGGTTAACACACTGAAATGTCTTACTTCTGCCAGAAGAGAATGAGAGCTCAAAGTCCACGATAGTGGTGGTGGCCCGCATCGAATACATTGTGTTTCCCTCGAAGCGGGCGAAGAAGGTGTTTAGATTGTCATAGCTACTTAGGCATGTGAGAGTATAGTAGAGTATACCCATGCTGTGAGAGTATAGCAGAGTATTACCCGGGCCTGATGAAGAGTATAAGTAGAGTATTACCCGGGCCTGTGAGAGTATAGTAGGATTACCCGGGCCTGTGAGAGTATAGTAGAGTATTACCCGGCCTGTGAGAGTATAGTGAAGTATTACCCGGGCCTGTGAGAGTATCGAGATAGAGTATTACCCGGGCCTAGTAGAGAGGTATAGTAGAGTATTACCCGGGCCTGTGTGAGAGTATATACGGATATTTACCCGCGCCTGTGAGAGTATAGCGGAGTATTACCCGGGCCTGTGAGAGTATAATAGAGTATTACCCGGGCATGCGACAGTATAGTAGAGTATTACCCGGGCTTGTGAGAGTATAGTAGAGTATTACCCGGGCCTGTGAGAGTATAGTAGAGTATTACCCGGGCTTGTGAGAGTATAGTAGAGTATTACCCGGGTATGCGACAGCATGGTAGAGTATTACTTAGGCCTGTGAGAGTATAGTAGAGTATTACCTAGGTCTGCGACAGTATAGTACATTATTACCTAGGCCTGTGACAGTATAGTAGAGTATCACACATGTCTATGACAGTATAGTAGACTATCACTTAGGCCCGCGGGAGGATAGTAGAGTATTACTTAGGCATGTGTCAGTATAGTAGAGGATTACTCAGGCATGTGCCAGTATAGTAGAGTATTACTCAGGCATGTGCCAGTATAGTAGAGTATTACTTAGGCATGTGCCAGTATAGTAGAGTATTACTTAGGCATGTGCCAGTATAGTAGAGGATTACTCAGCTCTACACATACGTGACATCATTTGACCCTGAGAGAAAGTGTAATATTCTCCGTAGCATCTCTACATATACCGCTGGCCTGTAGTCTGTAGTCCAATCACCAACGAGATGATTGGAACATAATACAACTCTGACTGTATTCTGAATGGCACAGTGTTCCCTATTGGGCACAGGTCAACAGAAGTGGACTATATAGGACACAATTTGGGACACGGCCTTTCAGCAGCATTAGTGTGTTTGTTTGAGTTAGACACTGGCACCTTAAAGTGAAGGAAATGCCTGCTTTCAAAATGGCACCCTATTCACTAGAGCACTGCTTTTGACCACGGCACATACTGCTCTATAGTATAGGGAATAACCCCTGTCAAAAGTAGTGCACTATTTAATAGGGAATAACCCCTGTCAAAAGTAGTGCACTATTTTATAGGAAACAACCCCTGTTAAAAGTAGTGCACTATTTTATAGGAAACAACCCCTGTTAAAAGTAGTGCACTATTTTCTCTGCATTCTCTCTCTCTCCTCCTTCTCTCTTCTATCTCTCTCTCTTTCTCTCTTTCTATCTCTCTCTCTTTCTCTTCTTCTATCTCTCTCTCTTTCTATCTCTCTCTCTTTCTATCTTCTCTCTCTTTCTATCTCTCTCTTTTCTTTCTCTCTCTTTCTATCTCTCTCTCTCTTTCTCCTCTCTCTCCTTTCTCTCTTTCTCTCTTTCTCTCTTCTCTCTCTCTCTCTCTCTCTCTCTCCTCTCTCTCTCTCCTCTCTTCCTCTCTCTTCTCTCTCTTCTCTCTCTCTCTCTCTCTCTCTCTCTCTCTCTCTCTCTCTCTCTCTCTCTCTCTCTCTCTCTCTTCTCTCTCTCTCTCTCTCTCTCTCTCTCTCTCTCCTCTCTCTCCTCTCCTCTCTCCTTCTCTCTCTCTCTCTCTCTCTTTATATATATATTTATATTTATATATATATATATTATATATTTTCCCTCTTCACAAGGTTAAACCCATCCCAGATCTGTCAGAAATAATAATCTAATCCTCATTGTAAAAATGTCCAGGTTTATACAGTCAGGGAAGAACGGAGAAGTGAAGGGGCCATGGTTGGATTGGGAGATGACAGGCATAGAGACATTAA
>NW_019942772.1:143614-150661 GCF_002910315.2 Salvelinus sp. IW2-2015 | reverse complement strand
AGATCCCATGTTAATGATTGACCTTTAGGATCCCATGGTTAATATTGACCTTTAGGATCCCATGGTGCATGATTGACCTTCAGGATTGCCATGGTTAATGATTGACCTTCAGGATGCCCATGGTTAATTGATATGACCTTAGATCCCATGGTTAATGATTGACCTTTAGGATCCATGGTTAATGATTGACCTTTTAGGATCCCATGGTTCATGATTGACCTTTAGGATCCCATGGTTCATGATTGACCTTTAGGATTCCCATGGTCATGATTGACCTTTAGGATCCCATGGTTAATTGATTGACCTTTAGATCCCATGGTTAAGATTACCTTAGGATCCCATGTTATAATGATGACCTTTAGGATCCCAATGGTTAATGATGACCTTTAGATCCCATAGTTAAATGACCTTTAGGATCCCATGGTTCATGATTACCTTTAGGATCTCCATGGTTAATGATTTGACCTTTTAGGATCCATAGTTAATGATTGACCTTAGGATCCCATGGTTAACCTCTAACGAGCCTCTACCCCGGTCCGGAGCACCCCCACCCCCCCACATCACTATTAGCATACCTAGCATAGCTTCACAAGTAGATAGTAGCATCTAAATATCATTAAATCACAAGTCCAAGACACCAGATGAAAGATACAGATCTTGTGAATAAAGCCACCATTTCAGATTTTTAAAATTTTTACAGGGAAGACAAAATATGTAAATCTATTAGCTAAACACGTTAGCAAAATACACCACTATTCTAACTCCATCAGTTTCTTACTCCTTCAGGTGCTATCACCAATTCGGCTCAACTAAGATATTGATATCCACTAACCAAGAAAAAACCTCTCAGATGACAGTTCTGATAACATATTCATGGATATAGGATGAGTTTTGTGTTAGAAAAAAGTGCATATATTTCGGTAGAAATCACAGTTTTACAAATTGCACCCACCATCACAAATCGACTAGGAATTACTAGATAGAGCAACGTGGTATGACCAATACCATCATAAAAACATTTCATAAAAATAGACAAAGCATAGCAATGGAAAGACCCAGTTCTTGGGAATTTCAGACCATATTTCAGATTTTCTAAGCGTTTTTTCAGCGAAAACACAATAAATCGATAAAGTTAGCATACCACATGTGCAAACGTTACCAGAGCATCGATTCCAGCCAAGAGCGTACTATAACGTAATCACCGCCCAAAATATATTAATTTTTTCACTAACCTCTCAGAATTCTTCCGATGACACTCCTGTAACATCATTTTACAATATACATATACAGTTTGTTCGAAAAGGTGCATATTTAGCCATACAAAACTCTGGTTACACAATAAAAATACTAGGAAATCAAGCCTCAATATGTCTGACAGTCATCTATCAGAGTGATCTAGTTTAATTGAAAGCTAATCATATACTTGACAAAAAATACAGGGTTGACAGCAATCGAAAGACAAATTAGTTCTTTAATGCAACCGCTGATTTACATTTTTAAAATTATCCTCTTATTCTTCAATACAGGGTTGGCCAAGTGAAGCTATACCAAACAAAATGGCGAAATATGCGTTTAAAATTTCGACAGAAAAACGATTTATCATATTAAATATTGCTTACTTTGAGCTGTTCTTCCATCAGATTCTTGGCAATGTATCCTTCTATGTTATAAACGTCTTTTGGTCGATAGATGTCCTCTGTCCTTCGAAATGTCCACCACCAACGACCGACACCCTAAAACGTGTCCAAACTTTCAGAGTGCACAACAAAGAAATTCCTCAAAATCGCACTAAACGGATATAAATTGCTATAAAACGGTTCAAAATTAACTACATTATGATGTTTTTAACAACTATAACGACTGAAAACATGACCGGAAGAAATATTGCTGGTTAGAAAACGATTTGGAACGAGGCAGGTCCGAGTCCTTCATGCGTTCAGGCCACAATGAGAAAGGGGGTCTCTGTACTTTGGTCTTTTATAATGGCTGTGAACGTCCATCCCGATTTCATTGAAAACGTGATGACGTACAGACACCCAGAGGAAGACGTAGGCAGTGTCGGTTTCTTCATAGCATTCACTGTCGCCTTAAAAAACAGACCCCAGATCAGAGGTAAAAAACTTTGAAAATCTGAACCCTGTCATGAAAAGTGCTGTAGAAATTGTTCTGTACCACTCAGAGACAAAATTCCAACTTCTATAGAAACTAGAAGGTGTTTTTCTATCCAATAATAACAATAATATGCATATTGTACGATCAAGAATTTTAGCACGAGGCAGTTTAATTTGGAGACACAATATTGCTAATGCGGAACAGCACCCCCTATAGTTGCAAGAATTAATGATTGACCTTTAGGATCCCATGGTTAATGATTGACCTTCAGGATCCCAGTGGTTAATGATAACTTCAGGATCCATGTTAATGATTGACCTTAGGATCCCATGGTAATGATTGACCCCTTAGGATCCCATAGGTTAATGATTGACCTTTAGATCCCATGGTTAATGATTGACCTTTAGGATCCCATGGTTAATGATTGACTTTAGGACTGCCATGGTTAATGATTGACCTTTAGAGTCCCATGGTTAATGATTGACCTTTAGACAGCATGGTTAATGATTGACCTTTAGGATCCCATGGTTAATGATTGACCTTTAGGATCCCATGGTTAATGATTGACCCTTAGGATCCCATGGTTAATGATTGACCTTTAGGATCCATGGTTAATGATTGACCTTCAAAACCACATGGTTAATGATTGACCTTTTCTACCTCGTGGTTAATGATTGACCTTCTACCTCGTGGTTAATGATTGACCTTAGTACCTCGTGGTTAATGATTGACCTTTTCTACCTTGGTTAATGATTGCCTTTTCTACCTCGTGGTTAATGATTGACCTTTAGTACCTCGTGGTTATTGATTGACCTTTAGTACCTCGTGGGTTAAGATTGCCCTGGTAAAACAACAGCATTGTTGGTGTCTGACTCTAATGGCCGACTGTAATTAAGGTTAGTGTTAATCTGCTATGCGTTTCATGTAAAGTATTTGAGAGTATCCTTGCTCCAACTCTTATGTCAGTCCCCGGTTCTTCACAGAATGCAGTCATGTTCAAATGTGTTTCCCTCCTCCCCTGAGCGTCCAAAATGGCACCCCATATCCTATAAAGCACACTACTTTAACAGGGGTTATTTCCTATAAAATAGTGCACTACTTTTAAACAGCGGTTGTTTCCTTATAAAATAGTGCACTACTTTTAACAGGGGTTGTTCCTATAAAATAGTGCACTACTTTTAACAGGGGTTATTTCCTATAAAATAGTGCACTCACTTTTAACAAGGGGTTGTTTCCTATAAAATAGTGCACTACTTTTAACAGGGGTTGTTTCCTATAAAATAGTGCACTACTTTAACAGGGGTTGTTTCCTATAAAAAATAGGCACTACTTTTAACAGGGGTTGTTTCCTATAAAAATAGTGCAACTATTTAACAGGGTTGTTTCCTATAAAATAGTGCACTACTTTTAACAGGGTTGTTCCTATAAAATAGTGCACTACTTTTAACAGGGGTTGGTTTCCTATACTTAGTGGCACTACTTTTAAAGGGGTTATTTCCTATACAATAGTGCACTACTTTAACAGGGGTTATTTCCTATAAAATAGTGCACTACTTTTAACAGGGGTTGTTTCCTATAAAAGGGAGAGGGAGAGAGAGAGAGAGAGATGGAGAGAGAGAGAGAGAGAGATGGAGAGAGATGGAGAGGGAGAGAGATGGAGAGAAAGAAAATTCCAGCCGACAGAGTGGATGAATTTAAGCCATCCTGAAATGGTGGTATTGTCAAAAGTCAAACTGGCCAGACACAAAGACGCTGTCAGGGCTGCCCTAATGACACCCTGCTCAGTATGTCATATGTATTGCACTACTTCTGAACAGGGCTGTGGTGCACTTGGTAGGGAATAGGTTCCCATTTGAGACACACCCTGTCAGGGTTCCCACGGGGTTGGGGACGGGTTCCATAGCTCGTAACCATAGCAGAACACATGTTGGTGATACATGGAACTATATAGAACCATGCTCATATGGTTCTATAAAGAACTCAACTACAACCCTATTTGGTGCTAGAACCCTTATATATGGTTCTTTATAGAACCTTTACGGAGAACATTTTATATTGCTACAATTCCATAGGTTGTATTATTGTGTTAATGAACTTATTGAATCGGGTGTGCCAGCTCTGGAACGTCTGGAGATCCCTGAGGTGAAATGGAGAACTTGACATAATCAACCTCAAATGACACATAGACAAAATGTACCTTTTCCTAAATCACCATCACTGTCAATAGTCTCATATACAAGTAACACAACAGATTAGATCCACTGAAATGATACTCACTCACGGTTGCACAAAAAGACCTGTTAGCGAACAACGGCCCCAAAATATTCAAATGAGCAGCCACTCCTACATTTTAATTATCACTAAAACTTTTTTTGAACAGGAAAGAACCATTGAAGGCCTAAAGGCGGATTTATTTGAATATGATTCCACAAAGAACCATCACCCTTTGCAAAGATCCCCTTGAGGAACCCTCATGTCTTGGTGTGTACAGAACTACAACTATTATTGAGGAACCATCTGTTTAGGCAAACACATCTCAAAACACCTTTTATACAAATTTAAAACAGGGAATTCATGAACACAATTCTCCCCTCAGGTAATCTATATATCTAAAACGTGCATTGCATCTGTTCACCATTTATCATTATTATATAAGTCTCAGTTTGATCTTGACTTAGAAAAAACTATTGAATAATCCTTTTTGAACAGATCTGAAGTATTTGAAACAAACCAAAAATAAGTATTTGGTCACCTACAAACAAGCAAGATTTCTGGCTCTCACAGACCTGTAACATCTTCTTTAAGAGGCTCCTCTGTCCCCAAAACATCACTGCTCTAGAGGAGATCTGCATGGAGGAATGGTCCAAAATACCAGCAACAGTGTGTGAAAACCTTGTGAAGACTTACAGAAAACGTTTGACCTCTGTCATTGCCAACAAAGGGTATATATCAAAGTATTGAGATACACTTTTGTTATTGACCAAATACTTTTTTTCCACCATAATCTGGAAATAAATTCATAAAAAATCCTACAATGTGATTTTCTGGATTTTTCTTTCTCATTTTGTCTGTCATAGTTGAAGTGTACCTATGATGAAAATTACAGGCCTCTCTCATCTTTTTAAGTGGGAGAACTTGCACAATTGKTGGCTGACTAAATACTTTTTTGCCCCACTATAAATACATTTGATTTGATTTGTACAGAATATTCCAAAAACATTCACCCTGTTTGCAACAAGGCGCTAAAGTAAAACTGCAAAAATGTGGCAAAGCAATTAAATGTTCGTCCTGAATACAAGGTGTTATGTTTGGAGCTAATCCAAAACAACACATTACTGTGTACCACTCTCCATATTTTCAAGCATAGTGGTGGCTGCATCCTGTTATGAGTATCTACTTTCTAAACCCACAGTAGTTTGTCCATACGAAAATGACTAATAATAGCCTATATCCAGTCAATTAAACAAGGATTTTAGGATACAAGCATGATAAGGTCATTAAATCAGTAGAGAGAGAACAAGTCCACATGTGAATAACTGATACTATAGTCAGGGGGGAAGAGAGTTTAATTTGGGATGCAGCTTGTCTCTCCTGTTAGTCTTCATTCTCCCTATATCTAGATAACTAGGGTTTTAGGTGAGACAGAGGCCCTATATCTAGATAACTAGGGTTTTATCTGAGACAGAGGCCCTATGGCTAGATAACTAGGGCTTTAGGTGAGACAGAGGCCCTATACCTAGATACCTAGGGCTTTAGGTGAGACAGAGGCCCTATACCTAGATACCTAGGGTTTTAGGTGAGACAGAGGCCATATACCTAGACACCTAGGGCTTTAGGTGAGACAGAGGCCCTATGGCTAGATAAATAGGGCTTTATCTGAGACAGAAGCCCTATGGCTAGATACCTAGGGTTTTAGGTGAGACAGAGGCCCTATGGCTAGATACCTAGGGTTTATCTGAGACAGAGGCCCTAAACCTAGATAACTAGGGGTAGACTAACTAGAGTAACTATAACTAGAGTTAGTTAGTGGCATTGTGGATTTCATATAGTTTCCCCTCTGTGGAACAATAGATTTCATATAGTTTCACCTCTGTGGAACAATAGATGTGATATAGTTTCCCCTCTGTGGAACAATAGACAGTTTAGTAGAACAATGGTCCTCTGTAGTTCCAGTTAGTAGAACATGGTCTCTGTAGTTCAGTTAGTAGAACATGGTCCTCTGTAGTTAGTAAGAACATGGTCCTCTGTAGTTCAGTTAGTAGAACATGGTCCTCTGTGTTCAGTTAGTAGAACATGGTCCTCTGTAGTTTCAGTTAGTAGAACATGGCCTCTGTAGTTCAGTTAGTAGAAATGGTCTCTGTAGTTCAGTTAGTAGAAGGTCCTCTGTAGTTCAGTTAGTAGAACATGGTCCTCTGTAGTTCAGTTAGTAGAACATGGTCCTCTGTAAGTTTCAGTTAGTAGAACATGGTCCTCTGTAGTTCAGTGTAGTAGAACATGGTCCTCTGTAGTTCAGTTAGTAGAACATGGTCCTCTGTGAGTTCAGTTAGTAGAGACATGGTCTCTGTAGTTAGTTAGAAAACTGGTCCTCTGTAGTTCAGTTAGTAGAACATGGTCCTCTGTAGTTCAGTTAGTAGAACATGGTCCTCTGTAGTTCAGTTAGTAGAACATGGTCCTCTGTAGTTCAGTTGTAGAACATGGTCCTCTGTAGATGTAGTAAGAACATGGTCCCTCTGTAGATGTTTAGTAGAACGTGGTCCTCTGTAGTTCAGTTAGTAGAACATGGTCCTCTGTAGTTCAGTTAGTAGAACATGGTCCTCTGTAGTTCAGGTAGTTTGGTAAGAGACATGGTCCTCTGTAGATGTTAGTAGAACATGGTCCTCTGTAGATGTTAGTGAACGTGGTCCTCTGTTTTTAGTAGAACGTGGTTCTCAGCAG
>NW_019942772.1:104683-140141 GCF_002910315.2 Salvelinus sp. IW2-2015 | reverse complement strand
AACTACAGAGGACCATGTTCTACTAACTGAACTACAGAGGACCATGTTCTACTAACTGAACTACAGAGGACCATGTTCTACTAACTGAGCTACAGAGGACCATGTTCTACTAACTGAACTACAGAGGACCATGTTCTACTAACTACAGAGGACCTTGTTCTACCAACATCTACAGAGGACCATGTTCTACCAACATCTACAGAGGACCAGGGGAGGTAAGGATCACCCTGATTGTGTGATCTAACAGAAAGCTTTCTCATGTAATACTTCGGTAAGTGGACCAAGCGCTATATCAGTCCGATCTCTTTCTTCCACTCTCTTTCTTCCCCTCTCCCCCTCTTGACAGTGTTTCATCCCTACAGCCCTTCCTTTCCTTTCCTATCTACCACAGAGAACACGGCAACTGTCACAGATCCATCATGCACTGTTATTATGCACTGTTGTGGATGATCGTTTCCCCATTTTGAAAATAATCTGTTTTCGACAACTCTTGGTAGGACGATGGAAGTTTCCTTAAAAAAAATTATATTCTGTTATTAAAACTCCAACATGCTTAAACCTCTACCGACCCCCCCTCCTGGATCCGGGATCCTCCTCATCAGAAACGCTGACTAGCATAGCCTAGCCTAGCGCCACAGGGAATATCATATAATATAATTTCATGAAATCACAAGTCCAATACAGCAAATGAAAGATAAACATCTTGTGAATCCAGCCAACATGTCAGATTTTTTAAATGTTTTACAGCGAAAACACAACATATATTTATGTTAGCTCACCACAATAGCGCAACACACAACGCCATTTTTTCACCGCAAAGATAGCTTTCACAAAACCCACAAATAGAGATAAAATTAATCACTAACCTTTGAACAACTTCATCAGATGACAGTCTTATAACATCTTGTTATACAATACATTTATGTTTTGTTCGAAAATGTGCATATTTATAGCTACAAATCTTGGTTTTTACATTGGTGCCATGATCATAAATGACACCAAAACAGCCAGAATAATTACAAAGAGCAACGTGAAATACATAAATACTCATCATAAAACATTTATGAAAAATACATGTTGTACAGCAAATGAAAGATAAACATCTTGTGAATCCAGCCAACATGTGCAATTTTTAAAATGTTTTACAGCAGAAACACAACATATATTTATGTTAGCTCACCACAATAGCCCAAAACACAACGCCATTTTTTCACCTCAAAGATAGCTTTCACAAAACCCACAAATAGAGATAAAAATAATCACTAACCTTTGAACAACTTCATCAGATGACAGTCTTATAAAATCATGTTATACAATACTTGTATGTTTTGTTCTAAAATTTGCATATTTATAGCTACAAATCCTGGTTTTACATTGTGAACATGGCGCAAAAATGCTCCAAATTGTCCGGAGAAAATTTGGAGAGTCACGTAATCTAACAGAAAAACTCATCATAAACTTTGCTGAAAAATACATGTTGGACATATAATTAAAGATACACTGGTTCTTAATGCAACCGCTGTGTTAGATTAAAAAAAATAACTTTAGTAAAAAGCACAGCATACAATAATCTGAGACAGCGCTCAGCCATTCTCCGCTATGTTGAAGTCAACATATTCAACAAAAATACGAAATAACGTCATAAATATTCCCTTACCTTTGATGAACTTTCATCAGAATGCAGTGCCAGGAGTCCTAGTTCCACAATAAATCGTTGTTTTGTTTTAGAATGTCCATTTCTTCTGTCGAATTAGCAACTTTGGCTAGCATAATGGTGCTCACGTGTCCATGAAAGTTTGGCGCATGGAACGAAAAATTCCAAAAGTCATAATAAAAGTCGAATAAACAGGTCAAACTCAGTTGAAAATCCATCTTTATGATGTTTTTCTCATATGTATCCAATAACGTCCCAGACGGAGCATTTCTTCGTGTCTACCTAACGCATTGCAGAAAATGATATGGTGCTCCCAGGTGCGCAGCAAAATACTGCCAATATGGCTGACCTGTCACTCCAAAAGCTCTCATTCGGTCCCACATCAGGCTAGACACCTCATTCAACGTTGTACTGCCTGTTGACATCTAGTGGAAGACGTGTGAAGTGCATACATATCCATACATTTTCACTTCCTGTTTGGAAGTTTGCCTGCCAAATGAGTTCTGTTTTACTCACATATATAATTCAAACAGTTTTAGAAACTTCAGAGTGTTTTCTATCCAATAGTAAAAATAATATGCATATCATATGATCTAGGACAGAGTACGAGGCCGTTTAAATTGGGCACGATTTTATCCAGAAGTGAAAAGGGCACCCCCTATTTCCAAGAGGTTAATCAGGGCCACCACTGCAACTCCTATTGTGAGATGAAAGCTGATATTTCTGTTGTATAGCATAACACTGTATCGTCGGTCAGTCAGACATATTGCTGGCTTTTGACAACCAATGTCTGGTGCGGTCTGGTGAGGTGTGGTGAGGTGTGGTGAGGTCTGGTGAGGTGTGGTGAGGTCTGGTGAAGTCTGGTGAGGTGTGGTGAAGTCTGGTGAAGTCTGGTGAAGTCTGGTGAGGTGAGGTGTGGTGATGTCTGGTGAAGTCTGGTGTGGCGAGGTCTGATGAAGTGTTGTGAGGTCTGGTGAGTGTGTGTGAGGTCTGGCGAAGTGAGGTGAGGTTGGTGAGGTGTGGTGAGGTCTGGTGAGGTTGTGGCGATGTGTGGTGAGGTATGGTGAGGTCTGGTGAGGTTCTGGTGAGGTATGGTGAGGTCTGGGTGAGGTGTGTTTGGTGAGGTTGGATGAGGTCTGGTGAGATCGGTGTGTAGGTGTGGTAGTGTGAGGTGGTGAGGTGTGGTGAAGGTCTGGTGAGTTGTGAGGTGAGGTCTGGTGAGGTGTTGGTGAGTGTGAGGTGCTGTGAGGTCTGCGGTGAGGCTGTCGGTTGACGGCTTGCTGGAGGTGGATGTCTAGTCTGTGTAGGTGAGGTGAGGTTGTGGCGTGTGTGGGTGAAGTGGGGTTGTTTGTGAGGCTCTGGTGCAGTGGCGTGGAGTGAGCTCAAAGTGTTGGCGTCGGTGAGGTTCTGTGAGGTCTGTCCAGTGAACGCAGAGGTGAGGTCGGTGAGGTGTGTGAGTCTGGTGAAGTGAGTGTGAGGGTCCTGGTGAGTTTGTGAGCTGGGTCGGTCTGGTAGGTGTGGTGAGGTTGTGAGGTCATGGTTGTGGAGGTCATGCGCTCAGGTTGGTGAGCGATGGTGTGAGGACAGCGTGAGGGGTCTGACAACTGGGGTGGCATTGCAGGTGAGGGTTTTGAGGGTCTGGTAGAGGTGAGGCTGTGGTAGGTGCAGTTTCAAACCAGAAGGGAAGTCGAGTGGGGGAGGGATCGCATGATCGAGTACCTCCGTCTCTATACAGAGGACAAAATGCGCTGACTCACTGTCTCGCTCTAACAATTGCGGGTGCGGACGTGTTTCACTTTCGGCATTGGGTTGAGCCTCTCACACGACGGGGGAGAATTCCTGGGAGGGAGTCCGCGGAGTGAACTCATCCATTATGCCATGCAGCCGTCGAAGGACGCTGTAGCTGAACAAGATTAGGGCTGCGAACGCTGGCGGGAAAGCTAGGAGGAACTCAGCTCTGCCAACACATACACCCCGAGGAGGATATCGGCTCTATAGCACCGCCCTACGACGCGAGCAATCCTCGGGGGTCGACTGGCCGCGCGCTGGCATCCATCCAACGAGGATCGACCGACGTCGGGACAGGCGTCTTTGGACTAACCCAGGCGGATAATCAGGGAAAATCAGTATGCTCCGAAGGCTCCACGCACGTCGTCTCCCCAGCGCGTAACGTCTGCATTCTATTTCAGGATGGGTAAGGCAGCATCAACCTTCAATAAGACTTAAAGAGTACCTCTGCCATTTTAAGACTCAAAGAGTACCTCTGACATTTTAAGATTCAAAGAGTACCTCTGACATTTTAAGATTGAAAGAGTACCTCTGACATTTTGGGGTATCAAAACCAGTAGCAATCATTACCAAATTAAACATTTAGTGTTTCCAGTTTCACCATTTATAGTAATTAAGGTGTTGTACTTAGGACAGGATTTAATCCAACAAAGATTAACAACCTGTTGAATATATTTTTACTGTTTAGCAATTTCCCTGAAGTTCACGCATATCATGTCCACTGTAAATTACACAAATTGATAAAGTTATGAATTGAGCCCTGCTGGGTACAAGCAATGTGTTAATAGGTTAACCATTCCACCATCTTAGGTGTTCGGAAGTGTTCGGAAATTCGGATAAATGACATGCCCAAAGTAAACGGCCTGTTACGTAGGCCCAGAAGCTAAGATATGCATATAATTGGTAGCATTGGATAGAAAACACTCTGACGTTTTTAAAACTGTTAAAATAATGTCTGTGAGTATAACAGAATTGATTTTGCAGGTGAAAACCCGAGGAAAATCCATCTAGAAAACGTTTTTTTGAGGTCACGGTCCATTTCAACGCTTGTCTGTGGAATTTACAAATAAATAGCTCCCAGGTTGCAGTTCCTATGGCTTCCACTAGATGTCAACAGTCTTTAGAAAGGGTTTCAGACTTCAGAAAAATTAGGTAGTAATTGTGGTATTTCAAGGTGGCTCTCATTTTGACTGTAGTCTTGTGGCGCGCGTGGATGAGGGTGCGCACCGTGTTATTTATCTCCGGTATTGAACAGACTACATTCCATCTTACATTTGATAATTTTTTTACATATTAGGGTAGCTGAGGATGGATTAGAAATGTTGTTTTTACTTGTTGAGTGGGGATTGCTTTGGGGATTGCTTTGTCTGCATGTTGAACGAGTGGAACGGGTGGATTACTGAATCCTGAATTACTGAATAATATTACAATTTTGTCATTTGAATTTGGCACACTCCAGCTTCAACGGATGTTGTCGATTTTGATCCCGTTAACGGTTTTATAGCAATTTCCCTGAAGTTCACGGATATCATGTTCGCTGTAAATTACACAAATTGATAAAGTTATGAATTGAGCCCTGCTGGGTACAAGCAATGGGTTAATGGGTTAATAGGTTAACCATTCCACCACTCCTGCCTGCCTTGGGAAGCAAATGGGAAAACTGGGTGATTGATAGGCCAGGCCTGGAGACTGATTGATACACCTGAGAGAAAAGATAAGACCGTGGGAGGGTGAGAGGGAGAGGCAGACAGAGAGAGAAATACCGCAGTGTGCAATCACAGCATCAAGATTTGTGGCCTGTTGCCATGAGAAAAATGTCAACCAGTGGAGTACAAACAACATTGTAAATACCACCAGTATTTATCTATTTATTTATCTTCCCCCACTATTCGTACTACAACTTTTTGCACATTGCTAAAACAGTTGCTGACACGTTGAGACACATATAACTGGTAAAATAATACTTGAAATGTCATCTTTTTTTAAACCTTTTTGAGTGCAATATTGAATGTTAAATTTGAATCGTTTTTTTGTTGACGTTGTTTTGTGTCTTCTCACTTTGCCAAAGTAAGTGAAATAAACAATAAACAATGTAAACATGTTTCCCATGCCAATAAAGGCCGTTTGAATTAAATTAAATTTAATTGTGAGAGAGAGAGGGAGAGGTAGACAGAGAAAGAGAGAAGAGACGGACGGAGAGAGAGAGAGACTGAGAAAAGAGAGATAAGATAAGAGAGAGAGGGAGGGAGGAAGGGAAAAATAGATAAACCTGTGAGATCAGCGAGAGAGTGAGCAGCTGAGCTGAGAGAGATGTCCTCTGACATCAGTTCCAGTAGATTAGGACCTTCCTCCTCCTTCCTGTCGGCGATGTAGCTGGTAACAGAGTGTGCTGAGAGGCCCAACCCCCACAGCGTCGTGACAGCTCACCACCTCCCGCATTCATGCCAGCACTGTACAGAAAACCCACCACCTCCCACATTCATGCCAGCACTGTACAGAAAACCCACCACCTCCCACATTCAGACCAGCACTGTACAGAAAACCCACCACCTCCCACATTCAGACCAGCACTGTACAGAAAATCAGGTGCAAAAAGCCCCACCACCTCCCATTCAGACCAGCACTGTACAGAAAACAACCTACCACCTCCCACATTCAGCCAGCACTGTACAGAAAACACCCACCTCCCACATTCAGCCAGCACTGTACAGAAAACCCACCACCTCCCACATTCAGGCCAGCACTGTACAGAAAACCCACCACCTCCCCACATTCAGGCCAGCACTGTACATAGAAAACCCACCACCTCCCACATTCAGGCCAGCACTGTACAGAAAACCCACCACCTCCCACATTCAGGCCAGCACTGTACAGAAAACCCACCACCTCCCACATTCAGACCAGCACTGTACAGAAAACCCACCACCTCCCGCATTCAGGCCAGCACTGTACAGAAAACCCAACACGTCACACAGCACTGTGAGGTCCCACCACCTCACACGGTTCACTCCATCACTGCTCTGAAAACCCGTCTGTCTCAGAAGCAGCTGTAGTGGGTTCAGTGGATCGGACCGACACACCGTACTCTAGACCAGTAGTTCTCAACATATTTGTGGTTACATTTTGCTCCACTCGCAGTACCTTCTCATGTGTAACTGACCATTAGGCCGATTTTCTTATGCGTCTTCTCAACTAGATAGATACCCTCAAGCATATTAGGTTTCCATTCAGAACTGGTTGTTTTGTCTTAGAAGTACATTCATATCTTCCCTTTATGACTATCACTATCACCTCGCTAGCCAGTTTTTGCTCCTCTGGTAATGAGTCAAATCCATTATATCTGTTTGAGAAAACATTGTAATTACAAACCCAAAGACGTTTTCTTTGAACGAGGAACATTCAACATTAAATGGGCAAGGATTTAAAAAAAATTCTACGATGTAGACTCCAAAAGCCCACAGGAAAAACACAAGCCCCTATAATTCTCCTATGTTATAATTAGCCATGATTATATGTACTGAGCAGCAGCACAGAAAAGCTACTTTCTCCTGTGCCAGTTATGAGGGACAGGAGAGGAGAGAAGAGAGGAGAGAGGAGAGGGGAGAGGAGGAGAGGACATTAACCCCCTAGAGTCTATTTACACACCAGTACGTCAATCTAAGAAATATTATTTAAAAAATCCCAATCAAAATCCATCAGTTTAAATCTAGAGATATCTTTGCATTGGGCTGTGTCTCAATCCACAGCATCCTCCTATGTCGCCCTTCCACATCTGTGGTGGAAGGTGGCCGAGTTACAACGGTGGTTTTCAGACAATGAGGCATCCCAAAAATCTGTATTATCACAAAAATGCCTGTAGCGCCCAAACGGTTTGGCCTACAAACTAATATGACCACTCTACGGAAAGATGAGACTCTCACGAACACGGTTCGCTCTACGACCCCCACAAGCCCCACGGGTCTCTTCTGAGGTTTGTACCGTCGATATGCCAACTTCTGTTTGTAGTGTCCGAACCGTTTGGGCTACAAACTAATGTGACCCCACTGTGACCCCACTCATTAGGATACCCATTGGACGTTGGTATTTTATTAGGATCCCCATTGGCTGTTGGTATTTTATTAGGATCCCCATTGGCTGTTGGTATTTTATTAGGATCCCCATTGGCCGTTGGTATTTTATTAGGATCCCCATTGGCTGTTGGTATTTTATTAGGATCCCCATTGGCTGTTGGTATTTTATTAGGATCCCCATTGGCTGTTGCAAAAGCAGCAGCTACTCTTCCTGGAGTCCAAAACACAAAACATGAAAAAGTGAATCTCAAACACAGAACTACATCAATGAAAAATGGCGCAGGTAACCTACATATCGATACATACACACAAACTATCTAGGACAAATAGGGGAGAGGCATTGTGCCACGAGGTGTTGCTTTATCAGTTTTTTGGAACCAGGTTTGCTGTTTATTTGAGCAAAATGAGATGGAAGGAAGTTCCATGCAACTAGAGCTCTGTATAATAATGAACGCTTTCTTGAATTTGTTCTGGATTTGGGGACTGTGAAAAAACTTCTGGTGGAATAAGTATGTGTGTCAGAGAGCTGTGTGTAAGTTGACTACGCAAACAAATTGGAGTTTTCAACACATTCATGTTTCTGATAAAAAGAAGAAGTGATGCAGTCAGTCTCTCCTCAACTCTTAGCCAAGAGAGACTGGCATACATAGTATTTATATCAGCCCTCTGATTACAATGAAGAACAAGACGTGCCGCTCTGTTCTGGGCCAGCTGCAGCTTTACTAGATCTTTCCTTGCAGCACTGGACCACACGACTGGACAATAATCAAGATTAGACAAAACTAGAGCCTGCAGGACTTGCTTTTTTTTAATCAAATAACGTTTTAATATATTTTGTTAGACACGTAAAGGTGTTCAAAAATTCTAAATCAAATAGCTAAAGGATACATGGTATAACCTTCTTAAAACGATTCCATATGTTAGCTTAGAACCCTAACCCCAACCTGATTAGAATATAGAGGGTAACAGTCTCCCATGGATCAGTCAACCTGATTAGAATATAGAGGGTAACAGTCTCCGGGGTATCAAAACCAGTAGCAATAATTACCAATTAAACATTTAGTGTTTCCAGTTTCACCATTTATAGTAATTAAGGTGTTGTACTTGGACAGGATTTAATCCAACAAAGATTAACAACCTGTTGAATATATTTTACTGTTTAGCAATTTCCCTGAAGTTCACGCATATATGTCCACTGTAAATTACACAAATTGATATAAGTTATGAATTGAGCCCTCTGGGTACAAGCAATGTTTAATAGTTAACCATTCCACATTTAGGTGTTCGAAAGTGTTGCGGAAATTCGATAAATGACATGCCCAAAGTAAACGGCTGTTACGTAGGCCCAGAGCTAAGATATGCATATAATTGGTAGCATTGGATAGAAAACACTCTGGACGTTTTAAAACTGTTAAAATAATGTCTGTGAGTATACAGAATTGATTTTGCAGGTGAACCCGAGGAAAATCCATCTAGAAAACGTTTTTTTGAGGTCACGTCCATTTCACGCTTGTCTGTGGAATTTACAAATAAATAGCTCCCGAGGTTGCAGTTCCTATGGCTTCCCTAGATGTCAACAGTCTTTAGAAAAGGGTTTCAGACTTCAGAAAAATTAGGTAGTAATTGTGGTATTTCAAGGTGGCTTCTCATTTTGACTGTAGTCTGTGGCGCGCGTGGATGAGGGTGCGCACCGTGTTATTTATCTCCGGTATTGAACAGACTACTTCCATCTTACTTTGATAATTTTTTTACATATTAGGGTGCTGAGGATGGATTAGAAATGTTGTTTTACTTGTTGAGTGGGGATTGCTTTGGGATTGCTTTGTCTGCATGTTTGAACGAGTGGAACGGGTGGATTACTGAATCCTGAATTACTGAATAATATACAATTTTGTCAATTTGAATTGGCACACCTCGCTCAACGGATGTTGTCGATTTTGATCCGTTAACGGTTTTATAGCAATTTCCCTGAAGTTCACGGATATCATGTTCGCTGTAAATTACACAAATTGATAAAGTTATGAAATTGAGCCCTGCTGGTACAAGCAATGGGTTATGGTTAATAGGTTAACCATTCACCACTCCTGCCTGCCTTGGGAAGCAAATGGGAAAACTGGGTGATTGATAGGCCAGGCTGGAGACTGATTGATACACACTGAGAGAAAAGATTAGTACCGGGAGGGTTGAAGAGGAGAGGCAGACAGAGGAGAGAAATACCGCAAGTGTGCAATCACAGCATCAAGATTTGTGGCCTGTTGCCATGAGAAAATGTCAACCAGTGGAGTACAAACAACATTGTAAATACCACCAGTATTATATCTATTTATTTATCTTCCCCACTATTCGTACTACAACTTTTTGCACATTGCTAAAACAGTTGCTGACACGTTGAGACACAATATAACTGGTAAAATAATACTTGAAAGTCTATCTTTTTTTAAAACCTTTTTGGTGCAATATTGAATGTGAAATTTTGAAATCGTTTTTTTGTTGACGTTGTTTTGTGTCTTCTCATTTGCCAAAGTAAGTGAAATAAACAATAAACAATGTAAACATGTTTCCCATGCCAACTAAAGGCCGTTTTGAATTAAATTAATTTAATTGTGAGAGAGAGAGGGAGAGTAGACAGAGAAAAAGAGAGAAGAGACGGACGGAGAGAGAGAGAGACTGAGAAAAGAGAGATAAGATAAGAGGAGAGAGGGAGGGAGGAAGGGAAAAATAGATACTGTGAGATCAGCGAGAAGTGAGCAGCTGAGCTGAGAGAGATGTCCTCTGACATCAGTTCCGTAGATTAGGACTTCCTCCTCCTTCCTGCGGCGATGTATCGCGAAACAGAGTGTGCTGAGAGGCCCAACCCCCCAGCGTCGTGACAGCTCACCACCTCCGCATTCATGCAGCACTGTAACAGAAACCACACTCTCCCAATTCATGCCAGCACTGTACAGAAAAAGATCAGCAAACACATACATCCATAGAAAAAAAATAAACACCACCACCTCCCACATTCAGACCAGCACTGTAAAGAACCCACCACCTCCCACATTCAGACAGCACTGTACAGAAAACAAACCCACCCCTCCACATTCAGACGCAGCACTGTAAACACCTACCACCTCCACATTCACACCAAGCACTGTACAGAAAACCACCCACCTCCCACATTCAGACCAGCACTGTACAGAAACCCACCACTCCCACATTTCAGGCCAGCACTGTACAGAAAACCCCACCACCTTCCCCACATTCAGGCCAGCACTGTACATAAAGAGTACCTCTGACATAAGATTCAAAGAGTACCTCTGACATAAGATTCAAAGAGTACCTCTGACATTTTAAGATTCAAAGAGTACCTCTGACATTTTAAGATTTAGAATAGAGAGTAAGAGTCTCCCACGGACTCAGTCCCATTCTTCACGGGTCGAAAAAGTTGGAGCTTGACACGAAAGGACCCAAGGACAATCGGACCCAACTCAAATGGACCTGATCATAAAACAATTTTAACAATGGGATCCGGGCCCAAACGGAACCGAGTACAATCAGACCCGAATTGACCCGATGAAAACTCAACCTAGACCTGATGCATACCATAACGGGTCTAGGCCAGAACCGATTGGACCTGAGTGACAAACAAAAATGTTTATCAGCCAGGTTGATCTTCTGGTTAACAAATAGGTCTTTATATGTTGGCTAGGCTTTCTATAAGTCAATACATTAGCGTAAAATAAATATGCTGTAGGATATGCGGAGCCGTGGTCACATCCATTTGGGTCCACCCGGATCTACAGGCTGTAGTTACATAGACCCGTGATGCCATGCCAATCAAACAGGACCAGACCCGCACCCAATGGCCAAATTAGAATTTCAGACCCGAACCCGATTGCGCACGGGCCGGTCCTGGGGTATATCAGGTCCACCCGTTCCCGTGAAGACCTCTAACAGAGGGTAACTGTCTCCTATGGACTCAGTCTGACCTGATCAGAACAGACTGGTGGTGATACAGGAAGTAACTCATAACTACTCCCCAGTCCTCAGTCATGAGACCAGGATACTCTACTGTGATAAATACAGATACTATGTGCAATGAAGCTCTGAGACTGCACCTAGACCTTACAATCCAGTGTTACACCTAGATGATGTAGTATATCATAAATGATATTGGTATGATACTCTATAAAGAGCTCCCGAGTGGCGCAGCGGTCTAAGGCACTGCGTCTCAGTGCAAGAGGCGTCACTACAGACCCTGGTTTTATTCCAGGCTGCATCACATCCGGCCGTGATTGGGAGTCCCATTGGGCGGCGCACAGTTGGCCCAGCGTCGTCCGGGGTAGGCCGTCATTGTAAATAAGAATTTGTTTCTTAACTGACTTGCCTGTTTAACTATATAAAATAAATGCTCTTTGGTCTTTCATCTGTGCTCCTGTATGTGAAGTGGAGCTCCGAGACTGGACTGTAACATGCACTTTCTTTGGTCATCTGATTGCACAACAAGAGTCAAAGTACGTTAATTATATCAGTGTAAGTTGTTTTGAGTCTGTGCTCATCTACGGCCTGTATAGCATCCTGTACATTTAAACTTCTCGCCATCCTTATTACATACACTGGTGTCTCTAATAGAAGTAGCCGTGATCCTGTATCAAAGCTTTTAAGAGCTCTCTCTCAATACACAACGTCCGTTAGTAATAGAACATGGTCCTCTGTTGAGGTGCAGCTGTCCTGGCCTGTAGAGATAGGTTTAATTATAGAGTTATACATGTTGTCGTACTGTATGTGTTCACATAGAGACACATCTAGGAGACGTCACATAGAGACACATCTAGAGACGTCACATAGAGACGCATCTAGAGACGTCACATAGAGACACATCTAGGAGACGTCACATAGAGACGCATCTAGGAGACGTCACATAGAGACACATCAGAGACGTCACATAGAGACATCCAGACGTCACATAGAGATCACATCCAGAGACGCACATAGAGAACCTCTAGATACGTCACATAGAGACACATCTAGAGACGCTCACATGAGACACATCTAAACCGTCACATAGAGACACATCTAGAGAGACTCACATAGAGAACGCATCTAGACGACGTCACATAAGACACATTAGGAGACGTCCACATAGAGACGCTCTAGAGACGTCACATAGAGACACATCGCTCATACACACTAGAAGAATCTAGAGATTAACTACATAGAGAGCAACATCTAGAGACGTCAACATAGAGACTCATCTAGAGACGTCACAGTAGGAAAGTCTAGGAGACGTCAACACTAGAGAGCATCTAGGAGCCGTCAACTAGACGACAGCATCTGAGACGTCACCATAAGAACGCATCCAGAGACGTCACATAGAGAACATCCAGAGACGTCACATAGAGAACACATCTAGGAGAGTCACATAGAGACACATCCAGAGACGTCACATAGAGACGCATCCAGAAGACGTCACATAGGAGACATCTAGAGACGTCACATAGAGAACATCTAGCCTCATAGAGAACAGAACGCATCATTATGTCACATAGACACATCAGAGATACATAGGCATGCAGCGTCACTAGAGACACATCTAGAGACCGTACATAGAGACACATCTAGAGACGTCACATAGAGAGAGACACATCCAGAGACCTAGAGGCATCCAGGGTCAAGAGACACATCCAGAGACGTACATAGAAAGACAACATCTAGAGACGCACAATAGAATAGAGACTTCACAAGGGCATCCAGAGACGCCACAAATCCTAGAGACGTCACATAGAGAACACATCTAAGAGCTCACATTAACACAATCCAGAGCACGACAACACACCACACACACAGCACACACACCACGACCACACACATCAACAACATAGCCATCACTCACACACACACACACACACATCACACCACACAGCCAGCAGACAAGACACAACACACACACACACTCAGACAGACATTGTACCACCTCAGAAGGTTTCAGAAGGAATATACATGTATATGCAGATGATACAGTCTTCATTCTCTGCTGGCCCTCCACGGATTTTGTGCTAAAATGCTCTAAACAAGCTTTGTTGGTGTCCAACAAGCTTTCTCTCTTCTTAACCTTGTTCTGAACACCTCCAAACAAAAGGTCATTGGTTTGGTAAGAAGAGAATTGCCCTCCTCCACGAGCTATGATTACTTTTTACCTCTGAGGTTCAGAGCTTGAGGTTAGGCACCTTCATTACAAGTATAACTGGGTTATGGCTTAGACCGGTTTACACTTCGTCCATTCTCTCCAGACATATCCAAAGCTGGCCCAGGCTAAAGTTAAATTCGTAAGAACTTGGTTTCCTCTATCGTAATCACTCCTCCTTTCCACCCAGCTGCCAAACTAAACCTGATTCAGATGACCATCCGATCCATTGCTAAAGAGATTACGGAGACGCTAATTTTATTGAAGTCGATGCAGGTAAGGGTGCTCTCGAGCGGCTAGATCTTCCCTTATCTTGGTCTCCAGATTTGCCACAGCCCTCAAAGGACACATAACTGCACTCTATACTCCTCTGTAAAATGGACATCTCTGTATACCCGTCGCAAGACCCACTGGTTGATGCTTATTTATAAAACCCTCTTAAGGCCTCACTTCCCCCTGTCTGAGGTATCTACTGCAGCCCTCATCCTCCACATACAACACCTGTTCTGCCAATCACATTCTGTTAAAGGTCCCCAAAGCACACACATCCCTGGGTCTCTCCTCTTTTCAGTTCGCTGCAGCTAGCGACTGGAACGAGCTGCAACAAACACTCAAACTGGACAGTTTTATCTCAATCTCTTCATTCAAAGACTCAATCATGGACACTCTTACTGTGGCTGCTTCGTGTGATATATTGTTGTCTCTACCTTCTTGACCTTTGTTCTGTTGACTGTGCCCAATAATGTTTGCACCATGTTTTGTGCTGCTACCATGTTGTGTTGCTACCATGTTGTGTTGCTACCATGTTGTGCTGCTACCATGTTGTTTTTATGATGTGTTGCTACCATGTTGTGTTGCTACCATGTTGTTGTCATGTTGTGTTGCTACAATGCTGTGTTGTCATGTTGTGCTGCTACCATGTTGTGTTGCTACCATGTTGTTGCTGTGTTGTGTTGCTACCATGCTGTGTTGTCATGTGTTGCTGCATTGCTATATTGTTGTCTTAGGTCTATCTTTATGTAGTGTTGTGTTGTCTCTCTTGTTGTGATGTGTGTTTTGTCCTATATTTATATTGTATTTTTTTTATTATTTTTTTATCCCAGGCCCCCGTCGCCGCAGAAGGCCTTTTGCCTTTTGGTAGGCCATCATTGTAAATAATAATTTATTCTTAACGTACTTGCCTAGTTAAATAAAGGTTAAATACATAAAAAAAACATTTAAATAAATAACAATATTACAATGTAAATGTGTGTAGAGTGCTAGTGTTTGTGTGAGTATGCCTGTGTCTGTACCTGTGTGTGTGTCTCTTCACAGTCCCCACTGTTCCATAAGGTGCATTTTTATCTGTTTTTTAAAATCTGATTATCCTGCTGCATCAGTTACTTGATGTGGAATAGAGTTCCATGTAGTCATGGCTCTATGTAGTACTGTACGCATCCCATAGTCTGTTCTGGACTTGGGGACTGTGAAGAGACCCCTAGTGGCATGTCTTGTGGGGTATGCATGGGTGTCTGATCTGCATGGGTGTCTGAGCTGCATTCAACAAAAACAAGTAGTGATGAAGTCAATCTCTCCTCCACTTTGAGCTATGAGAGATTGACATGCAAGTTAACTCTCCGTGTACACTTAAGGGTATGCTGCCCTGTTCTGGGCCAATTGTAATTTTCTGAGGTCCCTCTTTTTGACACCTGACCACATGACCGAACAAAACTAGGACCTGCCTTGTTGATAGTGTTGTTAAGAATATCGAGCAGCGCTTTATTATGGACAGACTTCTCCCCATCTTAGCTACAGTTGTATCAATATGTTTTGTCCACGATAGTTTACAATCCAGTGTTACTCCAAGCAGTTTAGTTTTTGAAATATGTAGGACTAACTCATTCCTTGCCACCCATTCTGAAACTAACTGCAGCTCTTTGTTTCAGTGTTTCGGTCATTTTAGTTACTGTAGTAGCTGATGTGTATAGTGTTGAGTCATCCGCATACATAGACATTCTCGCTTTACTCAAAGCCAGTGGAATGTTGTTTAGTAAAGATTGAAAAAGGTTATGGTCCTAGACAGCTGCCCTGGTGAATTCCTGCTTCTACCTGGATTATGTTGGAGAGGTTTCCATTAAAGAAACACCCTCTGTGTTCTGTTAGACAGGTAACGCTTTACAGCAGGGGGTGTAAAGACATAACTGTTACGTCCGTCGTTAGATGAATGAGACCAAAGCGCAGCGTGGAAAGTGTTCATGATTTTTAATACATAACTCCAACAAAATACAAAACCGAACGTAACGTTCTGCAGGGCTAGACAGCAACTATGAAAAAAACCAAAAACAAGATCCCACAAACTAAGGTGGAAAACAGGCTGCCTAAGTATGATCCCCAATCAGAGACAACGATAAACAGCTGCCTCTGATTGGGAACCATACCCGGCCAACAAAGAAATACAAAACATAGATTGCCCACCCAAGTCACACCCTGACCTCACCAAAATAGAGAATTAAAAGGATCTCTAAGGTCAGGGCCTGACAATAACATATTACGTTTTTTCCAGCGGCAGATTATCCTCGATAATGTCAAAAGCCACACTGAAGTCTAACAAAACAGCTCCCACAATCTTTTTATCATAAATTTCTCTCAGCCAATCATCAGTCATTTGTGTAAGTGCTGTGCTTGTTGAATGTCCTCCCCCATAAGCGTGCTGAAAGTCTGTTGTCAATTTGCTTGCAGTAAAAAAGTATTGTATCTGGTCAAACATAATCTTTCCAAAAGTTTACTAAGGGTTGTTAGCAGGCTGATTGGTTTGCTATTTGAGCCAGTAAAGGGGGCTTTACTCTTCTTGGATAGTGAATGTCTTGTGCTTACCTCCAGGCCTGAGGGCACACACTTTCTAGTAAGCTTAGATTGAAGATATGGTAAATAGGAGTGGAAATATCGTCCGCAATTATCCCAACTGTCAGACCCCGGTGGCTTGTCATTGTTGATAGAGAACAATATTTTTCTCACCTCATCCACACTCACTTTACCGAATTAAAAATGACAATGCTTGTGTTTCATCATTTGTTTAGTTGGATGTGTAATGTCGCTGTTTGTTGAAGGCATGTCATGCCTAAATGTGCTAATTTTGCCAATGAAAAAAGTAATTGTCAGTGGGCTTTGTAATGAATTACCCATCTGATTCAATGAATGATGGAACTAAGTTTGCCTTTTTGCCTAGTTTCTTCTTCTTCATAATCAGTTTACATTATTTCGAACTATAAATTTGCATGTTAGTTGTGCAGCCAGACTTATTTGCCAATCATTTTGCTTCGTCCCTCTCAACCATACAATTTTGCAGCTCATCACCACTGCCATCACCCCCCCATATCCATTCTTGTACACTTGTTCTTATCTACAAACCCATTCAATCTCACCACTAACTGTGTGTGTATGTGCGCATGTGTGTTTTTTCTGATCTGCGTGTGTGTGTTTGATTGCACATGATGGCATGTGTGTGTGTATATGTGAGGTGTGTGCATTCATGCCTAGGTGATTATATGTGTGTGGGTATGTGTGTGTCTGTGTGTGTGTGGATGCTCAGTGAGACAGATCATTCCTGGATCCACATTAAAGAGATTTTCTTTCCCTCATCCCTACCTCATCTGTTCCTCGACTTCAACTCACCGAAGACATGGTATTGTAGTTATCTAGAACTGCAGATAGTCTTCAGAGAGAGAGAGAGAGGGAGAAAGAGAGGGAGAGAGAGAGGGAGAGCGAGAGGGGGGAGAACAAGACAGGGGAGAGTGAGAGGGGGGGAGAAAGAAAGGTAGAAATAGTGAGAGCGAGAGGGAGAAAGAGAGGGAGAGAGGGAGAATGAGAGGGAGGGAAGAGAGAAGAGAGGGAGAGAGAGAAGAAGAGGGAGAGCGAAAGATGGGGAAAGAGAGGGAGAAGAGAGAGAAAGAGAGACGAGAGAGAGAGAGAGAGAGAGAGAGAGAGAGGGGAGAGAGAGAGGGAGAGATGGGGAGAAGAGAGGGAGAAAAAGAGAGAGGGGGGGGGGGGGGGGGGGGGGGGGGGGGGGGGGGGTGAGAGAGAGAAGAGAGAGGCGAAGGGGAGAAATGAGAGGAAGAAGAGAGGAGAGAGAGAGAGAGAGAGAAGAGAGGAGAGAGAGAGAGAGAGAAGAGATGGGAGAAGAGGGAGAGAGAGGGAAGAGGCAGAGAGCGAGAGAAGAGAGAGAGAGAGAAGAGAGACAGAGAGATGGGAGAAGAGGAGTAAAGAGAGAGAGAGAGGGAGAGAGAGAAGAGGAGAGGAGAGAAGAGAGAGAGGAGGAGAGGAAGAGAAGGGAGGGAGAGGGGAGAAGAAGAACCAGGAGGAGAGTGAGAGGGGGGGAAAGAAGTTAGAAATAGTGAGACCAACGGAGAGGGAGAAAGAGGGCGAGAGAGAGAAGAGGGGGCGAGAGCAGAGAGAGAGGGAGAATGAGAGAAAGAGAGGAGAGAGAAAGATGTGGGGAGAAAGAGAGGGAGAAGAGAGAGAGAGAGAAGAAGAGAGAGAAGAGAGGAGAGAGATGAGAGAGAGAAGAGGAGAGAGAGAGGGAGAAGAATGGGGAGAAGAGAGGGAGAAAGAGAGTGAGAGAGGAGAGAGGAGAGATGGGGAAAGAGAGGAAGAAAGAGAGCGTAAGAGACGAGGAGAGACGAGAGAGAGAGGAGAGGAGAGAGGAGAGAGAGAGAGGGAGAGAGAGAGAGAGAGAGGAGAGAGAGGAGATGGGAGAAGAGGGAGAAAGAGAGCGAGAGGCGAGAGAGAGATGAGAGAGAGAGAAGCAGAGAGAAAGAGAATGGGAGAAAGAGGGGAAAGAGAGAGAGAGGGCGAGAGAGAGGGAGAGAGAGAGGAGAGAGAGAGATGGAGAAGAGAGAGATAGGGAGAGGAGAGAGACAGAAGGATAGGGAGATGAGGTAGAGGAGAGAGAGACAGAAGACGGAGAAGAGAGAGGAAGAGAGAAGAGAGAGAGAGAGAGAGAGAGAGAGGAGAGGAGAGATCCAACGCAACCTTTTTTTAGAAGTCATTTCTACTGTACCCATGATAATCACAGCAAAGGTTTGGTTGTTCAATGGTGCTGGTCTCATTTTATATCACTGTTACTAATGTTACCTCAGTGTTGAAAGTGGACATTTTCGAGACTTTTTCTATGCTGTGAAGTAGGCATGTGGATGAAGGTGAATAATGTCTCCTTGTTTTCTGACAAAAAGTAAGATGAGATATATATATATTTTTTGTCCCCCTAAGGGAGATTATTCCCGGGCATTCAAGTGATTTTGACTGATGAAAGGAGGTATGCAAATGCTTAAAAACTAATATGTCCAACGACCACATGTCCATAACATTAGACCTGCAGGATGGCGTGACTGCTGAAGACAATAGAGAGAGGCTTTAATGTGTTACGGGGAAGTCAACATATTATTGATACGACTCAATACTGATGATGACATCAACTGCCCTGTCAACAAGATGAGTGGCTCACAAAATAGCTGCCCTACTCCCAGCAGCCACTGTGTGTGTGTGTGTGTGTGTGTGTGTGTGTGTGTGTGTGTGTGTGTGTGTGTGTGTGTGTGTGTGTGTGTGTGTGTGTGTCACCCTGGCTGGCGAATGTTCATTAAGTTGTTTTCCGATCAGAGTGGAGGGATCGATACTCAGCTCCAAGTGATTTACACATCGCATGTCCACCTCAGCTACAAAGACCAGACTCTGGAGGACCTAATGGTGTTCTTAACAATGAAATGGACACAGTCGATTTACAAACTCATGAAATATAGAGACCAATTTGGCTTAATGGGTCCACTGTATTTCCAAATGCAATGGAAACACTGTCCCCCCAAACAACAAAGCAACTGAAGAATGGCATTCACACCCCCAAGTCCTTTAGTTGTTGAATGACAGTGTTCAGACCTGTCCTCTTAAAACTTATTTGATATAGGGGGCAGCATTTTCACTTTTGGATGAATTGCGTGCCCATTGTGAACTGCCTCCTACTCTTTCCCAGATGCTAATATATGCATATTATTACATTTTGGATGGAAAACACTCTGAAGTTTCTAAAACTGTTTCAATGATGTCTGTGAGTATAACAGAACTCATGTGGCAGGTAAAAACCTGAGAAAAAATCCAAACAGGAAGTGAAAATTCGGAGACTGGTGGATGTTAAAGTCATCGCCTATTCAATTCCCTGTAATATATGGATCTGTTTGCACTTCCTACGCCTTCCACTAGTTGTCAACAGTCTGTATAATGCTGAATGAAGCCTCTAGTGTGATGTGGTGCCGGATGGGAGGTGTTTCAGTCATTGGTCTGGCAGATTGCCAGTTCATGGTCATGCGCTTTCCTGATGATATCGCCATGCGTTCCATTACTTATAGAGACTGAAAAGAATTCTCCGGTTGGAACGTTATTGGATATAAATGATAACAACATCCTGAAGATTGATTCTCTACTAAGTTTGGCCAGTTTATTCGACTTGTAATATAACTTTTTTGAAGTTTCCGTCCGACGTTTGCCTGCATCTGCGCGAGTGTTTGGACACGTGTACTACACATGCTAGCAAAAGTAGCTAATTGGACATAAGTAATGGACATTATCGAACAAAACAACGATATATTGTGGAACTAGGATTCCTGGCAGGGCATTCTGATGAACATAATCAAAGGTAAGGGAATATTTATGATGTAATTTCGTATTACTGTTGACTCCAACATGGCGGAGAAAGGTTGTTAAATCTGTGCACCGTCTCAGATTATTGCATGGTGTGCTTTTTACGTAAAGTAAAAAAAAAATCTGACACAGCGGTTGCATTAAGAACAAGTGTGTCACATCCTAACCTTAGAGATCCTTTTTATGTCTCTGTTTTGGTTGGTCAGGGCGTGAGTTTGGGTGAACATTCTATGTTTTGTGTTCTATGTTGTCCTTGTGTTGTATTTCTGTGTGTTTGGCCTGGTATGGTTCTCAACCAGAGGCAGCTGTCTTTCATTGTCTCTGATTGAGAATCATATTTAGGTAGCCTGTTCCCACCTGTGTTTGTGGGTGGTTGTTTCCTGTTTAGTGTTTGTTTCACCTTTCAGGACTGTTCTTGTGTCGTGTTTGTTGTTTTGTTTCGAGTTGCGTATTTAATTAAAGAATATGAACACTTACCACGCTGCACCTTGGTCCTCTTCTTCTCCTCCAGACGACAAGCGTTACAAAGTGTATCTTTAATTATGTGTAAAACATGTATCTTTCAACAAAGTTTATGATGAGTATTTCTGTTATTTGACGTGGCACTCTGCAATTACTCCAGATATTTTGAGGCATTTGAGGCATTTCAGAACATGGCGCCAATGTAAACTGAGGTTTGTGGATATACATATGCACATTATCGAACAAAACATAAATGTGTTGTGTAACATGATGTCCTATGAGTGTCATCTGATGAAGATCATCAAAGGTTAGTGATTTATTTTATTTCTATTTCTGCTTTTGTGACTACTATCTTTTGCTGGGAAAATGGCTGTGTTTTTCTGTGGCTATGTACTGAGCTAACATAATTGTTTGGTGTGCTTTCCCCGTAAATCCTTTTTGAAATCAGACATGTTGGTTGGATTCACAACATGTGTAGCTTAAATTTGGTGTCTTTCATGTGTGATTTCATGAAAGATAGATTTTTATAGTAATATATTTGAATTTGGCACGCTAAATTTTTTCTGGATTTTGGCCAAGTGGGACGCTACCGTCCCATCTATCCCAGAGAAGTTTTAAAATGGCATAGGTATTGATTTCAGTTTGTGTTCATGCTATTATTTGTGGAGAAGCTTGTGAGAACAGAAATGTATCATGGATAATTTTCTCGATTGCTTCTGTCTGGTGTTTTATAATATGACAAGTGTGTGCGTGTGTGTGCCTGTGTGCTTTTGCACCAGGTGACATAATATAACAAGCTACAGAATGACACGATTGAGGCTCTGCTGCTTTTTAATTAAAAGTGGTTTTCAGAAACATTATGATCCGTCAATTCAGAGTCTAGACAGGCTTAACTGGCTGTGTTTCATTGTATACATTTAAATTAGCACCGTCGAGGGTGTTGGATAAAGCCGATTTTTGTGACTCCTATCTTTGGCTGGGAAAATGGCTGTGTTTTTTGAACTTGGTGGTGATCTAATATGTTGTGTTTTCGCTGTAAAGCATTTTTTAAATCATACACGATGGGTAGATTTACAAGATGTTTATCTTTCATTTGCTGTATTCGACATGTTAATGTATGAAAGTTACATATTTCAAAAAAATATTTTTGAATTTTCCGCGCTGCCTTTTCAGCGGAATGTTGTGGGGGGGTTCCGCTAGCGGAACGTGTGTCCTAGAAAGGTTAAGCAGGTTGAACGAATGGATTACTGAATCAAGCGCGCCAACTAAACTGACTTTTTTGGGATATAAAGAAGGACTTTATCAAACAAATGACCATTCATTGTATAGCTGGGACCCTTGGGATTGCAATCAGAGGAAGATCTTCAAAGGTAAGTGATTTATTTAATCGCTATTTACGATTTTGTGACACCTGTGCTGGTTGAAAAAGTTTTCTGTGTGGGGCGCTGTCCTCAGATTACCGCATGGTATGCTTTCGCCGTAAAGCCTTTTTGAAATCTTACAACGCGGTTGGATTAACAAGAAGTTACGTTTTTCAATGATGTATGACACTTGTATTATGATGAATGTTTAATATTACGATTTTTGTAATTTGAATTTCGCGTCCCGCATTTTCACCGGATTTTGTCGTAGGTGTCCCGCTAGCGCTTCATTCAAAAACACTTAGAAATGTGACATTTGCAACAACTTTGACATTTGACGTTTGAGAAACATGGATGAACGTCTAATTCTGAAATTACAATTTGAAATCACGTGTACCGGTCAACAACTTATCAACTTTGTTGTTTAATCTAAAGTTCAGGATTATTGGTGTTTGTTGGAGAGAATTTTCTCTGTGCGTATATGTGTTTGTGTCTGCATGTGTGTGCATCCCTGTGTGTGTTAGCGTTGGGATGAGTGAAGTCCAGTTTTTCTGGCCCTATCACCCTCAAAGCTTCCACACGTTGTCCCATTTTTCAGAAGTCAGCTTTTTTAAATTAGTTTTTATCATCTCTATAGGCAATAAAGAGATAATGGCATGAGAGAGTGACCTTTAGCTTTAATATAAAAGTAATATGAGCAAATGTAATCGTGTGATTCCTGGAACAAGTTAAATGTGTGAGTGCTTTATTTTTATTTTGAAAAGACTCTTCAAACTGACTCACTCAACCCCAGTCATTCACAACATTACCTTCAAAATGACTCACTCAATCCCAGTCATTCACAACGTTACCTTCTGGCCTGACATCTATTCAAAGTGCTGCTTTAACTCATTATTTTTAGCTTCAGGTTGGTTGGGTTTAGAATCAGTATACAGTTGAAGTCGGAAGTTTACATACAGCTTAAATTGTATTTCTTTCGTCACATTCCCAGTGGGTTAGAAGTTGACATACACTCAATTAGTATTTGGTAGCATTGTCTTTAAATTATTTAACTTGGGTCAAACGTTTCATGGAGCCTTCCACAAGCTTCCCACAATAAGTTGGGTGAATTTTGGCCCATTCCTCCTGACAGAACTGGTGTAACTGAGTCAGGTTTGTAGGCCTCCTTGCTCGCACACGCTTTTTCAGTTCTGTCCACAAATTTTCTATAGGATTGACGTCAGGGCTTTGTGATGGCCACTCCAATACCTTGACTTTGTTGTCCTTTAGCCATTTTGCCACAACTTTGGAAGTATGCTTGGGGTCATTGTCCATTTGGAAGACCCATTTGCGACCAAGCTTCAACTTCCTGACTGATGTCTTGAGATGTTGCTTCAATAAATCCACATAATTTTCTTGCCTCATGATGTCATCTATTTTGTGAAGTGCACCAGTCACTCCTGCAGCAAAGCACCCCCACAACATGATGCTGCCACCCCTGTGCTTCACGGTTGGGATGGTGTTCTTCGGCTTGCAAGCCTCCCCCTTTTTACTCCAAACATAACGATGGTCATTATGGCCAAACAGTTATATTTCTGTTTCAGCAGACCAGAGGACATTTCTCCAAAAAGTATGATCTTTGTCCCCATGTGCAGTTGCAAACCATAGTCTGGCTTTTTATGGCAGTTTTGGAGCAGTGGCTTCTTCCTTGCTGAGCAGCCTTTCAGGTTATGTTGATATAGGACTTGTTTTACTGTGGAAATAGATACTTTTGTACCTGTTTCCTCCAGCATCTTCACAAGGAGCTTTGCTGTTGTTCTGGGATTGATTTGCACTTTTCGCACCAAAGTATATTAATCTCTAGGAGACAGAACGCGTCTCCTTCCTGAGCGGTATGACGGCTGCATGGTCCCATGGTGTTTATACTTGCGTAATATTGTTTGTACAAATGAACGTGGTACCTTCATGCGTTGTAAAATGCGCCCAAGGATGAACCAGACTTGTGGAGGTATAAAAAAAAAAACTGAGATCTTGGCAGATTTTTTTTGATTTTCCAATAATGTCAATCAAAGATACACTGAGTTTGAACGTAGGCCTTGAAATACATCCACAGGTTCACTTCCAATTGACTCAAATTATGTCAATTAGTCTATCAGAAGCTTCTAAAGCCATGACATAATTTCTGGAATTTTCCAAGCGGTTTAAAGGCACAGTCAACTTAGTGTATGTAAACTTCTGACCCCCTGGATTTGTGAGACAGTGAATTATAAGTGAAATAATCTGTCTGTAAACAATTGTTGGAAAAATTACTTGTGTCATGCACAAAGTAGATGTCCTAACCGACTTGCCAAAACTATAGTTTGTTAACAAGACATTTGGGGAGTGATTATTTTTGGGGAGTGACATTTGGGGAGTGATTATGATTATATTTCACATGAAGTTTAACAGGTGATTATATTTCACATGAAGTTTAACAGGTGATTATATTTCACATGAAGTATTGGGGTGGATCAGCTTAATATTGCGGAAAGAATGTTGCTTCCAATGTAATTGTCTGCATCATTTCCAATCCCCCATATTTTTGGGGTAAATATATATATCCATACACGTATGCATACATATACACATATATACATACACATACCTATATAGACATACATACTTTTTTAAAGAATATACCTTTATTATTATTCCCTGCAAACCCTACCACCGATCCCTCAATTGGAGTAAACTAATAAACACTTCTGCTTTTACCTTCAATTATTACATCTTATACACATTTTACAGACACAGTCTACTTTATAATAGTTCTCTCTTGTTTGTTCTTAGTCCTTCCTCTATTTCTGATGTCCATCGAGTTTGATTTCCACTTGTAACTGTGCTATTTCACAAAAGCTCCGAACCTATGCACATTTTACAGATCCCGTATGCCCTACATTGTTTATCTTGTTATTAGTCCCACCCTTCAGCTCCATTCAACCCCTCCCATCTATCTTCCAACACCATCCATTTCGGATTTTTATTTGCCATATATTGTTCAACTGTGCTGTGATGCTTCACATAAGTACTGAACCTTCCTATTCCCATAGCTTCTACAGATTGTAAATTAAAAATAAACATTTTTGCTAAAATAATTATTATATTATTGATTGATTGACTATTGACTATTTTTTACACTATTTTAGCGGAACAGCGTACCTACTTACGTTAAACCCCCATTTAATTACTTCCCTTACAAAAATACACATGTGAAATGTGCAAATTGTTGAGCTAAAATTTTTACATGTGAAAACAAAAGAGAAACATTTGAGGTTACTTCAAATCAAATTAAATCAAATCCAATTGTATTAGTCACATGCACCGAATATAACAGGTGTAGACGTTTACAGTGAAATGCTTACTTTAACGTTCAAATGTTGTCACGTTTAGTTTCATGATATCACGTGTTGATTTCACATGTTGACACGTTATCGCGTTAACTTCACATGAGATAGCCTGAAATTCATGTCGTTTTTTTCTGTAAACCACAAAACTGAGGCCAAGTAGCACAGCGACAATGACCCACAGGTCCATGAGTCCACTGGTCTCAGATCCCAGACAACTCCCCTCTGGATTGGTGGTGGCCCTGTTATTCCGATATTAACTGATACAGCCATTTAATTACATGGCTCTACATTTCTGCTCAGAGGGTATCAAACACACGCACACACACACACACACACACACACACACACACACACACACCGCACCACACACACAACACACACACACACACACACACACACAACCACACACAATAACACACACACACACACACACACACACCACACACACACACACACACACACACCACACACCACACACCACACAAACACACACACAAACACATACACACACACATACACAAGCACTCGTATGGTTAAGTGTGTCTCTTTCCCCTCTGGTCACTGTGTAGATGATAATTAACATTCCATCATTGATCATGGTTTGTAAACTTGAATTTAATTTGAAACGATATAGTAATTGAAGTGACAGAGGCGGTGTACGGTTGTGAATGTTAAACGGAGAGAGGGAACCTCCCGTGGGTCGCAATGTGTCAGTTAGAGGTCCTACATAGCACTGTATTCCCTGTGTAGTGCACTACCTTTGGCCTCAGTATATAATTATAATTTCTATGGTCGAAATCTGTTGTTGCTTGATTCCCAATTCCCTACAATGACACGAATCTCCGTCACCAGAATTCAATGAATGCAGATGTATAAGTAGAGAACATGACAAACAACTATCATTTTAATTGAGCTCTAACGAGTGGTCTACTAACAGGGTTATTTCTCTGCCTTGTGTTTTCTTGTCTGATTTGTGGTATTACAGGAGATTAACATGTGTTCACACAAGCGAGTGAGTGAGAGGCATTTGAAAAATCTAAAGTCGTTATTTTGTCGCGAATGTTTCAGTGGAATTACTGACAATTTCATCTGCTGTTATTCTCTGCTGCCGAATCTTAACCACTTTTTTTTGTAAACAACGTAAGAATATTTGAAGATAAATGCACAAAGCAAAGGACTAAAGGTCAAGCGGGAATTAATGGTCAATGGAAATAGTTGTTTTTTCTGTAATGGGCAACTGAAGATGAATGGGTCACAGACACGGGAGGAATATCAGTTCATAGCTACACGTGGCAAGTTCTCAAAGTTTGCGTTAGTTCCCTGAGCTAGAGTTACATAATATCAACAGGTGATGTTGTATCATATCTCAAGTCATGTTCAATAGACATAATGACTACTTGTCACGGCCGTCGAATGAAGTAGACCAAAGCGCCGCGTGGTGAGCGTACATATTCCTTTTATTAGAAATGACGCCGACAAAAACAATAACAAAACAACCGTGAAGCTTAATTAACGTCTTAGGGAGAGGTATATCTATAATTCCATGTGTATAACTTGTATTATCATCTACATTTATGATGAGTATTTCTGTTGAAACGATGTGCAAAATCACATGATGTTTTTGGAACAAGTGAATGTAACGCGCCAATGTAAACTCAGATTTTTTGTTATAAATATAAACTTTATCAAACAAAACATGCATGTATTGTGTAACATGAAGTCCTATGAGTGTCATCTGATGAAGATAATCAAAGGTTAGTGATTCATTTTATCTCTATTTCTGCTTTTTGTGAAAGCTATCTTTCGCTGGAAAAATGGCTGTGCTTATTGTGGTTTGGTGGTGACCTAACATAATCGTTTGTCGTGCTTTCGCTGAGAAGCATATTTGAAATCGGACACTTTGGTGGGATTAACAACAAGATTACCATTAAAAAATGATATAAGACACATGAATGTTTGAGGAATTTTAATTATGAGATTTCTGTTGTTTGAATTTGGCGCCCTGCACTTTCACTGGTTGTTGTCATATCGATCCCGGTAGCGGGATGCAGCCATAAGAAGTTTTTAAGGGTTATGTGTTACAAACAAATGTAACTTCCCACACTGAAATGAGGGAAAAGGGCTACCTAAGTATGGTTCCCAATCAGAGACAACGATAGACAGCTGTCCCTGATTGAGAACCCTACCCGGCCAAAACATAGAAATAGAAAATCATAGAAAACAAAAACATAGAATGCCCACCCCAAATCACACCCTGACCAAACCAGATAGAGACATAAAAAGGCTCTCTAAGGTCAGGGCGTTACACTATTATCCAACACGGTATAAATTAAACAACATTCTCCAGCTTTGGAACATCTGCATCCGTCTTGCCATTTTACTGTTCAATATTTCATGTGTCATCATTTGAAGTTCCAGGGGACGATACATTTGATCAAATAAGATTTAAATTAATAAGTGATGAAATTGTAATTCAGCTTGTCTGTCAGTCATCTGGTGGCTGTAGCTATTTCTGGGGTATTTATTTTTTACCCAGAGGTCTTTGCTATATTCTTAATACTTACCGTTAGTTATTTTCTCCACTCAGAGTGTGTTTAGACAGGAAGCAGGAAATACACAAGGTGACAACCTCGCTCAATGAAGGCTTCATTCAAGTTTCAGGTCTTTGAAATGTCAAGGTTTTCTACATGTAGGGAATATATAGGATGTTGGCCCGTTAGACACCCTATACCACGTCATACCAGTGAATGTAGCTCTCTCCCTCTTTGAACCTTTGTATTTTTAGCCGCAACATAATGTCAAGGATGTACGCCTTAACCTTGTTTGGAATAGCAAACCCAAATAAAAGTCCACAGACGGAGACTCTTCCGTGAACGTGAGCAGTCTAAAGCTCTCTCAAAACCGACCGTTTTGGGCCCACTTTATCACACTGTAGAAAACAACCCGAACTGTGTTCATTAACTCCAATACTGTAGTCTACATCCCAAATGATTTACAAAAGGTTTTCTGCTTTCAAGGCATTCTGTACTTCTGTTCTATCTAACTAAAGTAGGAAGGCAGAGGATGAGAAGAGAATCAGAACGCAGTGACAGATACACAGGGATAGTTAACAGCGAGAAATCTCTCCAATTTCTCAGACTCCACACCAGTCACTTGTTCATTGATCTGTTGTCAGGGATATTAAAAGGGAATGTGAGGAATCCCTGTGTTACGGTGTTACTGTTGACCGCCGTCTGCTGTGTGACAGTCAATTAAAATGAGGAACGGAAGGAATGGAATCATCAGAGCGGGACAATTCAGACGCAGACAGGATAAACGATTGGCATTCTCCAGAGTCTTCCAGTAAGATGGCTGAAGTCGTTTTGTTTTCCGATAATAAGAAAATAAAGTGGTGAAGGTTAATCCTACACATACACTAGTAGAGGATGAAAATCTATTGACATATTGTAATTTATGTTAATAATATTTACATAATGTGCTTTCTGTTCATCTATTTGCATATTGGTCTTTCTGGTAATCTATTTACATATTGTAAATTATGTTAATCTATTTACATATTGTGCTTTCTGGTAATCTATATACATATTATGCGTTATGTTAATGTATTTACATATTGTAAATGCTGTTAATATATTTACATAATGTGCTTTCTGGTAATCTATTTGCATATTGGTCTTTCTGGTAATCTATTTACATATTGTGCTTTCTGGTAATCTATATACATATTATGCTTTATGTTAATGTATTTACATATTGTAAATTCTGTTAATATATTTACATAATGTGCTTTCTGTTAATCTATTTGCATATTGGTCTTTCTGGTAATCTATTTACATAATGTGCTTTCTGTTAATCTATTTAGATATTGGTCTTTCTGGTAATCTATTTACGTGTTGTGATTTCTTTTAGAAACACGTTCACCTCCCATGTAGTGCCCAGGGCTGACCCAGGACACCATGATTACCGTATTCTATCCAATTATATTGAACATTTTTGCTCTCCCTCTTTTCTGGAGCATTTTCCCACCACCTGTGTTTGCTGTTGATTCATGACTCTCTACATACAGTACCCTGCTGGATCGTCTGGATACATCCACACCTGTGTTTGCTGTTGATGTCGCACTCTACATACAGTACCCTGCTGGATCGTCTGATACATCCACACCTGTGTTGCTGTTGATTCATGACCTCTACATACAGTACCCTGCTGGATCGTCTGGAAATCATCCACACCTGTTGTTTGCTGTTGATTCATGACCTCTCTACATACAGTACCCTGCTTGATCGTCTGGATACATCCACACCTGTGTTTGCTGTTGATTCATGACTCTCTACATACAGTACCCTGCGTGGACTCGTCTGGATACATCCACACCTGTGTTGCTGTTAGATTCATGACTCTCTACATACAGTACCCCTGCGGATCGTCGGATACATCCACACCGTTCTTTAGCTGTTGATTCATGACTCTCTACATACAGTACCCCGCTGGATCGTCTGGATACATCCACACCTGTTCTTTAGCTGTTGATTCATGACTCTCTACATTACAGTACCCTGCTGGAGTCTGCTGATACATCCACACCTGTGTTTGCTGTTGAGAATTAGTGTAGATTAGCATCTCAGTATTTGAGAAAACCCATTCATCTGTGATTGGATATAGCCTGCTACTGTAATATCATGTTTACATATATACAGCCAGTCTACCTGTATATACCAATTTAAAATAGCATGTCTACTGTGTAATGCCATGTTTATTAATATATATATATATATTAATATATATATATATATATATATATAATATATATATATATATAGACTGTCTACTTGTAAACCAATGTATTACAGCCTGTCTACTGTAATATCATGTTTACATATACAGCCACCTCACTGTAATACCATTTTTAAATAGCATGTCTACTGTAATGCCATGTATATATATATATATATATATATATATATATATAATATAATCTGTCCTACCTGTAAAACCATGTTTATACAGCCTGTCTACTGTAATACTTATTGTTTAAATATATATATTAGATATATATAATAATATAATATATATAATATAATATATATATAATATATACTGTCTACTGTAAAACCATGTTCATATAGCCTGTCTACTGTAATACCATGTTGATGTTCAGCCTGTCCTACTGTTAATACATGCTTGATCAGCCTGTCTACTGTAAATCATGCTTTGATTCAGCCTGTCTAAACTTAATAATCGGCTTATTTCACTGTCTACTGTAAGTATCACATGTCAGCCTGTCCTAACTGTAAAGTCATGTGATGTTCACCGTCAACTGTAACGAATCGTGTTGATCTCAGCCTGTCTACTATATAGCATGTTGATTCGCCGTCTACTGGTAATATCACATTGATTCCACCTTGTCTACTGTATATCGTGTTGATTCAGCCTGTCTACAACTGTAATATTGTGTTGATTCAGCCTGTCTACTGTAATATCATGTTGATTCAGCCTGTCTACTGTAATATCATGTTGATTCAGCCTGTCTACTGTAATATCATGTTTTACACACATCATTCATGTGAATTCACAGCTGCGTTGTTCCAGGATTTTCATATATTTGTTATCCTGTAGACATACACAGCATACAAACAACCCACCAGGATGTGTGTTAACGCCAGCCCTCAGTATTTGTGTATAGGCCGGAGAGTTAAGCCGTCAAACAGGATGAAAACAGAAAGAAAGAAATGATCCTTTCAACCCTGTGGAGTTGTGAAAGAGAGAGCAGGTGTACATCAAGCGTTTTACCATGCCTCCTTCTGATATCTCCAACAAACACATGTTTGTATTGCAAATTATTCCTCTTTTCTTCCACTCTCTCTCTCTCTCTCGCTCTCTTTAATTAAAACAGATGCTTTTGAAAACCCACTAAGAAATCCACTTTACAACGGCCTAATTCTGTTCTGCTTTTGTATGTCGATAACGAGTTTGTGACTGTAGAGGCTTTGATCTGGCCAGAGAGAGAGAAGGAGAGAGAGAGAGGAGTGAAGGAGAGAAGGAGAGAGAGAGGAGAGAGAGGAGAGAGGAAAGAGTGAAGGGGAGAGAGAAGAGAGAGGAGGTATAGAACAGAGAGAGAAGGAGAGAAAGAGAAGGAGAGGAGAGAGCGAGGGGTGAGCGAGAGGAGAGGAGAGAGAATGCAAGAATGAGAGAGAAGAGACAGAGGAGAGAATGAAAGAGAGAAAGAGAGAGGAGAGAGGAGAGAAGAGAGAGGAGTGTGACAGGAGAGAGAGGAGAGAGAAGAGAGAGGAGTGTGAGAGGAGAGAGAGGAGAGAGAAGGAGAGAGAGAGAAAGAGAGGGGAGAGAGAGAGAGGAGACAGATGAGTGTGAGAGGAGAGAGAATGATAGATAGAAGGTGAGAAGGAGAGAGAGAGAAGATAAAGAGAGAAGAGATAGAGAGAGGGGAGAGAGAGGAGAGAGAAGGAGAGAGAGGAGAGAGAGAGAAAAGGAGAGAGGGGAGAGAGATAGAAGATAGAGAAGAGATAGAGAGAGGAGAAGAGATAGAGAGAGGAGAGAGAGAAGGAGAGAGAGAGAGAGAGAGATAGATGAGAGAGAAGGATAGAGGGAGAGAGAGAGAGACCTGGGCCCTGACAGTAAATCTCAGTAAGACCAAAATAATGGTGTTCCAAAAAAGGTCCAGTCGCCAGGACCACAAATTCCATCTAGACACCGTTGCCCTAGAGCACACAAAAAACTATACATACCTCGGCCTAAACATCAGCACCACAGGTAGCTTCCACAGAGCTGTGAACGATCTGAGAGACAAGGCAAGAAGGGCATTCTATGCCATCAAAAGGAACATAAATTTCAACATACCAATTAGGATCTGGCTAAAAATACTTGAATCAGTCATAGAGCCCATTGCCCTTTATGGTTGTGAGGTCTGGGGTCCGCTCACCAACCAAGATTTCACAAAAATGGGACAAACACCAAATTGAGACTCTGCATGCAGAATTCTGCAAAAATATCCTCCGTGTACAACGTAGAACACCAAATAATGAAAAGAGAGAGATCGAACCAGCCTAGAATCTTCTCACTTCCTGTTTTGCTGTTTGGAGGGTTTTATACTTCCATAGTAATATGTATTGCATATATTGAGCATCTGGGAACAGAGTAGGAGAGCAGTTTACTCTGGGCAAAGCTTATCATCCAAAGTGAAAATGCTGCCGTCCCTAGTCCTAGAGAAGTAAAATAAGAGTGTAAAATAAAATAAATAAATAAAAAATGGTGCTGATATACCAAGGCTGTCAGCCAATCAATATTCAGGCTCAAACACCCAGTTTGAAACTATCTGTACAGTAGCTCTTTAAGCTTAGCTGTGTGTTTGTGTGCTCTCTTCTCTCTCTCTCTCTCGTTCTCTCTATCTCATCTCTCTCTCTCTCTCTCTGCTATCTCTCTTCTCTCTCTCTCTCTCTCTCTCTCCGTCTTTCTCTCTCTCTCTCTCATCTCTCTCTTTTCTCTCTTCCTTCCCCTTTTCTCTCTCACCTTCTCTTTCTCTCTCTCCTTTTCTCTATCGGCAGTCTCGGTCCTTCTCTTCTCCTATATCTCCTTCTATCTCTCCTCTATCTCCTTCTTCTTTCTCTTCCTTTTCTCTCCTTTCTCTCTCCTCCCTTCTCTCTCTCTCTCTCTCTGTCCTTCTCTCTCTCGTCTCTCTCTCTGTTGGTCTCTCTCTCTCTCTCTCTTCCTTCTCTTCTTTCTCTTCTTCTCCTCATGTTCCCTCTCTCTGTCTCCTTCACCTCTCTCGCTTGTGTCATTCTCTCGCTTCTCCTTCCTCACTCCATCTCTGCTCTTCTCTCTCGCTTCGTATATCTCCCTTCCTCTCGTCTCCTCTCTCTCTCTCTCCTCTATCTCTCTCCGACCTTCCCCGTCTCCTTCTCTCTCCCTCTCGTTCCCCTGCTCCCTTTCTCTCATCTCTCTCTCTCACCTTCTTCTCTCTCTCTCTCCTTCTCTCTCCTCTCTCTCTTTCTCTCTCCTTCTCTCTCTCTCTCTTTTTCTCTCTCTCTGTCTCACTTCTCTCTCCTATATATCCTTCTATCTCTTATGCTCCTCTCTCTTTTCTCTCTCTTTTCTCTCCTTTCCTCATCCTCTCCTCCTCTCTCTCTCTCTCTCTCGCCTCTCTCTCTCTCTTCTCTCTCTCTCTCTCTCTCTCTCTCTCATCTCTCTCTCTCTCTCTCTCTCTCTCTCTCCTCTCCTTCTCTCTTCTCTCTCCTCTTCTCTCTCTCTCTCCTAAGTCTCTCCTCTCTCCTTTCTCTCTCTCTCCTTCTCTCTCTTCCTCTCTCTCTCTCTCTCTCTCTTTCCTTCTCTCTCTCTCTTCTCCTTTCCTCTCTCCTTCTCCTCTCTCTCTCTCCTTCTCTTCGCTCTGTCTCACTTCTCTTTCTCTATAATATTCCTTCTATCTCTCTATCCTCTCTCTCTCTGTCTCTCTCTCTCTCTCTCCTTCTCTTCTCCTCTTCTCTCTCCTTCTCACTCTCTCTGTCTCTGTGTCTGGTGATTCTCTCCTTCTCTTCTCATCCTTCTCTCTCGTCTTTCTCTCTCTCCGTCCTTTCCCCTCTCACTCCTCTCTCCTCTTCTCTCTCTCCTCTCCTTCTCTCTCTCCTCTATCTGCCTAACTCTCCCTATCTCCCATTCTCTCTCTCCTAACTCTCCCCTCTCTCTTCCATTCCTCTCTCCTCTCTCTCATCATCTCCTTCTCTCCTTTCCTCCTCTCTCTCCTCTCTCTCTCCTCTCTCTATCTCTTCTCTATCTCTCTTCCATCTCTTCTCTCTTTATCTCCCTCTCCTTCTCTCTCTTTCCTCCTCTCCCCTTCTCATCTCTTCTCTTCTCTCTCTCTCCTCTCTTCCTCTCTCCCCTCTTCGCTCCTCCTCTTATCTCTTCTCTCTTTATCTTCTCTCAATTCGAATTCAATTCATTCAAGTTCAATTCAAGGGGTTTTATTGGCATGGGAAACATGTAACATTGCCAAAGCAAGTGAGGTAGATAATACACAAAAGTGAAATAAACAATACAAATTAAAAGTAAACATTACACATACAGAAGTTTCAACAACAAGAAAGACATTACAAATGTCATATTATAATATATAAGTGTTGTAACAATAGTCAACATGGTTTAAAAGCACACAAGTTAAAATAAATAAGCATAAATATGGGTTGTATTTACAATGGTGTTTGTTCTTCACTGGTTGCCCCCTTTTCTTGTGGCAACAGGTCACAAATCTTGCTGCTGTGATGGCACACTGTGGAATATTCACCCAGTAGATATGGGAGTTTATCAAAATTGGGATTTGTTTTCAAATTCTTTGTGGATCTGTGTAAATCTGAGGAAATATGTCTCTCTAATATGGTCATACATTGGGCAGGAGGTTAGGAAGTGCAGCTCAGTTCCACCTCATTTTGTGGGCAGTGAGCACATAGCCTGTCTTCTCTGAGAGCCATGTCTGCCTACGGCGGCCTTTCCTCAATAGCAAGGCTATGCTCACTGAGTCTGTACATAGTCAAAGCTTTCTTAAGTTTGGGTCAAGTCACAGTGTCAGGTATTTCTGCCACTGTTGTACTCTCTTGTTTAGGGCCAAAATAGAAGATTCTGTTTGCTCTGTTTTTTGTTAATTTTTCCAATGTGTCAAGTAATTATCTTTTTGTTTTTCATGATTTGTTGGGTCTAATTGTGCTGTTGTCCTGGGGCTCTGTGGGTGTGTTTGATGTTTGATGAACAGAGCCCTAGGACCAGCTTGCTTAGGGGACTCTTCTCCAGGTTCATCTCTCTGTAGGTGATGGCTTTGTTATGGAAGCGTTTGGGAATCGCTTCCTTTTAGGTGGTTTGTAGAATTTAACGGCTCTTTCTGGATTTTGATAATTAGTGGGATATCGGCCTAATTCTGCTCTGCATGGGCA
>NW_019942772.1:100206-104658 GCF_002910315.2 Salvelinus sp. IW2-2015 | reverse complement strand
GAGCCTCTTAAGCTGCTAGCCCGGGCTGTGTTGTGTCTCTCTCTCTCTCTCTCTCTCGCTCTCTCTATCTATATCTCTCTCTCTCTCCTCTCTACTCTCTTCTCCTCTCTCCTTCCTCGTCTCTCGTTCCTCTTCTCTCGCTCTCCTCTTCCGTCGCCTCTTCTCTCCTTCTCCTCTCTCTCCTCTCTTTCTCTAATCCAGTCTCTGGCTTCGTCTCTCTATCCTCCTGTTTCTCTCCTCTATCTCCTCTCTCTCTTCTCTCCTCCTTTCTCTACGCAAGTCATCTCCTCTCGCTCCTATACTCTCTTCATACTCTTCCTCGATTCCCTTCTGCATCTCTCTACTCTCATCATCTGATTGCTCCCTTCATACCATCATCAACCTCCACCTTCTCATTCACTCCCTCCAATCTTTTCTCTCTCTACAATCTCTCTCGTCTCCTCTTCTTCTAAGAAAATCGTATGCATTCTAAGAGCAGTAGCGATTGCTCCCTCTTCTCTCTCCTTCCACTCATACACTGTCACGTAGGTCAATTCTCTCCTTGCTACAGTCCTCAACCAGCCAAAATTATTCCACAACAAAAAAACAAGGAAAGAAAACCCAATCATTTTTTTCAAATCCAACATCTTCGCTCTCTTCGTTATCTCCCCCTCTCAACTTCCTCTCTCTCGCCATCTCTCTCATCATCCATCTACTCTACGATAACCAGATACAGAAAACAAAGACAATCTAACACGACACCATCTCATCAGAAAACAACATATACTCTCACATAAAAAAACAAAAAAAAGAATAATTCCACTCTACTCCAGTAAAAACTCATACGAATACATCTCTCATCTAACATCTCTACATACTCTACATCCTCCATATCTCGCTACACAAATACATCATCTCCCTTTCTCCACACTCATCACCTCCTCCTGCCTCCAGGCCAACCTCATTTCAGTCGTCGTACATAAAACAAGCTCAATCACCTTGAAACTCAAACTCACACACACAACAACAGTCGACTCTATCCCCTTCTACCGTCCCCCTCCCACTCTGTCTTGTTTCTCTCTCCCACGTTCTACACTCTACCCGCGCCTTTCGCTCCTCCCCCCTCCTCACTCGTCCTCATACTACAAAAAACACACAATCATAAAACAATAAGACCTCCTCTACTCTCACTGGCTCATCTGCCTCTCTCTCTCGTTCTCGCTCTCTCTCTCTCTTCTCTCTCTCTCCTTTCTTCTTGCTTCTCTCATAACACGCTCTACTCACAAATACGCTCTCCTAACTCTCCCCTCTCTTCCTTCCTCCTCTCCTTCTCTTTCTCCATCTCTCTTCGCTCTCTCTCTCTCTTCTCCTTCTCTCTCCTCTCCTCTCCTTTACCTCCTCACAACATCATACACATGGCTCTCTCTCCATTCATCTACACCATCGGTAGATATGTTCTACACACTATCTCTGCTCCGTATAGATATCCTTCTATACCTCCACATATGCTCGCAAAAAATACTGCTCTCATGATCTCTAATCCTCTCTCTCTCCCTTTCTTCTCCTCTCCTCTCCTATATAAAAACAAGAGGTAAGACTACAAAAAAGAGAGAAAAAAACCTCTCATGCATGCTCTGGAATACTCATGAATGTATGTGAGCATTCTCTCCTTCTTACGTCATACACTCCTTCTCTCCGTCTCTCTCTCTCCGTCCCGTATCCCAACCTCTCACGTCCTCTCTCTGCTACATTCATCTCTCTACCTCTACCTATATCTCATCTCCCTCTAGTGAACTCCTAACATGCATTACCCCCTACTCTCCCATTCCCATTCTCTCTCTGCTAAACTCTTCCACCCTCTTCTCACAATACTCCTCTACTCCATCTCTGCTATCACTCTACGCCTCCTCTACTCCTCTTCCTCCTATCTCTCCTCTTCCTCTCTGCTCTCTCTATCTCTTCTTCTATCTGCTCTCTCGCATCTTCATTCTTCTTTATCTCCTCTCTTCTCTCTCTCTCCCCTCTCTACTCCTTTTCTTCTCTACCTCGCTCTCTCCTTCTCTCACCGTCTTGCACTCCCTTCCTTATCTCTTCTCTCTTTATCTTCTCTCAAAATTCAGATTCAATTCATTCAATTCAATTCAAGAGGGCTTTATTGGCAATGGGGAACATGTACATTGCCAAAGCAAGTGAGGTAGATAATACAAAAAGTGAAAAAACAATACACAATTAAAAGTAAACATTACACATACAAGAGTTTCAAACAGAAAGAAGACATACAAAATGTAATATATATAATATACGTGTTGTAACATAATGTACAAGCTGGTTTAAAGCAACACAAGTTTAAAAAATAAAGCATAAATATGGGTTGTATTTACAATGGTTGTTTGTTCTTCACTGGTTGCCCCTTTTCTTGTGGCAACAAGTGCACAAATCTGCTGCTTGATGGCACACGGTGGAATTATCACCCAGGAGTATGGGAGTTTATCAAAATTGGGATTTGTTTTAACAAATCTTGTGGATCTGTGTAATCTGAGAAATATGTCTCTCTAATATGGTCATACATTGGGCCAGGAGGTTAGGAAGTGCAGCTCAGTTCCACCTCATTTGTGGGCAGTGAGCACATAGCCTGTCTTCTCTGAGAGCCATGTCTGCCTACGCGGCCTTTCTCAATAGCAAGGCTATGCTCACTGAGTCTGTACATAGTCAAAGCTTTCTTAAGTTTGGTCAAGTCACAGTGTCAGGATATTCTGCACTGTTTGACTCTCTGTTTAGCGCCAATAAGAATTCTGTTGCTCTTTTTTTGTTAATTTTTCCAATGTGTCAAGTATAAGTTATTTTTTGTTTCATGATTTGTTGGGTCTAATTGTGCTGTTGTCCTGGGGCTCTGTGGGGTGTGGTGTGTGAACAGAGCCCTAGGACCAGCTTGCTTAGGGACTTTCTCCAAGTTCATCTCTCTGTAGTGATGGCTTTGTTATGGAAGCGTTTGGAATCGCTTCCTTTTAGGTTGTAGAATTTAACGGCTCTTCTGGATTTTGATAATAGTGGGGTATCGGCCTAATTCTGCTCGCAGGGCATTATTTGGTGTTCTACGTTGTACACGGGAGGATATTTTTGCAGAATTCTGCATGCAGAGTCTCAATTTGGTGTTTGTCCCATTGGTTGTGAAAATCTTGGTTTGGATGAGCGGACACACCAAGACTCTCAGCAACATCTACATACAAACGGTCAAAGCTACTGTACAGTAGTTCATAAACTGGGTGGTTTGAGCCCTGAATATTGATTGGCTGACAGCCTTGGTATATCAGACCATTTTTTATTTATTTATTTTATTTTATTTCACCTTTATTTTACTTCTCTAGGATAGGGGGCAGCATTTTCACTTTGGATGATAAGCGTGCCCAGAGTAAACTGCCTCCTACTCTGTCCCAGATGCTAATATATGCAATACTATATTACTATTGGATATAAAACACTCCAAACAGCAAACAGGAAGTGAGAATTCTGAGGCTGGTCGATTTTCAACTCATCGCCTATTGAAATCCCAGTGGGATATGGATCTGTTTGCACTTCCTAGGCCTTCCACTAGATGTCAACAGTCTGTAGACCGTTGAATGATTCGTCTACTGTGATGTTGAGCCGGATGGGAGCTGTTTGAGTCAGTGGTCTGGCAGAGTGCCAGGTCCTGGTCAAGCGCATTCCACATGATATCGACTTGCGTTCCATTACTTCTAGAGACACAAAGGAATTCTCCGGTTGCAACGTTATTAAATATTTATGATAACAACATCCTAAAGATTTATTCTCTACTTAATTTGACAAGTTTATTCAACCTGTAATATAACTTTTTGAAGTTTTCGTCCGACGTTCGCCTGGATCTGAGCGAGCGTTTGGATATGTGTACTATACGTGCTAACAAAAGTAGCTACTTGGACATAAATAATGGACATTATCGAACAAAACAACAATTTATTGTGGAACTAGGATTCCTGGGAGTGCATTCTGATGAAGATCATCAAAGGTAAGGGAATATTTATGATGTAATTTCGTATTTCTGTTGACTCCAACAATGTTATTTATATCTTAGCGACAAAGGAGCAAAATAAATAAATAAATAAATACAGTAGGGGAAGAGGTAGTTGTTTGGGCTAAATTATAGATGGGCTATGTACAGGTGCAGTAATCTGTGAGCTGCTCTGACAGCTGTTGCTTAAAGCTAGTGAGGGAGATAGGTGTTTCCAGCTTCAGAGATTTAAAGGTATGACGAAACAAATATTTTCACTCCTCTAATTACGTTGGTAAACAGTTTATTATAGCAATTAGTCACCTCGGGGGTTTGTGGTATATGGCCAATATACCACGGCTGAGGGCTGAATCCAGGCACTCCGTGTTGCGTCGTGCTTAAGAACAGCCCTTAGGCCTGGTATATCGGCCATATACCACACCTCCTCAAAACTTATTGCTGAAGCT
>NW_019942772.1:92556-97609 GCF_002910315.2 Salvelinus sp. IW2-2015 | reverse complement strand
GGTTCTCTTCTCATAAACGCCCATCTCCCTGTTGGTGGGGTCTCTCTCTCTCTAACCCATCCTCTCTGTGGGTGGGGGTCTCTTCTCTCTAACCCATCCTCCTGGGTGGGTCGCTCTCTCTCTAACCCATCCTCCTGTGGTGGGGTCTCCTCTCTCTAACCCCATCCTCTCTGTGGTGGGGCTCTCTCTCTCTAACCCCATCCTCTCTGTGGTGGGTCTCTCTCTCTAACCCCATCCTCTCTGTGTGGGGTCTCTCTCTCTAACCGATCCTCTCTGTGGTGGGGTCTCTCTCTCTAACCCATCCTCTCTGTGGTGGTCTCTCCTCTAACCCCATCTCCTGTGTGGGGCTCTCTCTCTCTAACCCCATCCTCCCTGTGGTGGGGTCTCTCTCTCTAACCCATCCTCTCTGTGGTGGGGTCTCTCTCTCTAACCCATCTCTACTTGTGGTGGGGTCTCTCTCTCTACCCCATCCCTCCTGTGGTGGGTCTCTCTCTCTAACCCCATCCTCTCTGTGGTGGTCTCTCTCTCTCTAACCCATCCTCTCTGGGGTGGGGTCTCTCTCTCTAACCCATCCTCTCTGTGGTGGGGTCTCTCTCTCTAACCCATCCTCTCTTGTGGTGGGGTCTCTCTCTCTAACCCCATCCTCTCTGTGGTGGGAGTCTCTCTCTCTCTAAACCCATCCTCCTGTGGTGGGGTCTCTCTCTCTAACCCATCCTCTCTGTGGTGGGGTCCTCTCTCTAATGCGGTCTGCCTACCACATTGCAGGAATCTTAAAAACGTTCTTCAGTTAGAGAGATTACTATTGCTTTTTTTTATTTTGATGTGTCTTCCGGTGTTTAAGCCCTCTCTTTTCAAAAACAACTCAGTCAACATAATTCTGTTCGGGCTGAAGAGAGGGCTAACACACACCATCACACCGCAATGTAACTCTCTAAGCCTAGCTGTGTGTGTGTGTGTGTGTGTGTGTTGTGGTGTGTGTGTGTGTGTGTGTGTGTGTGTGTGTGTGTGGTGTTGTGTGTGTGTGTGTGTGTGTGTTGTGTGTTGTGAATGTGTGTGTGTGTGGTGTGTGTGTGTCGCGGTGGTGTTGTGTGTTGTGTTGTGCGGTTATGTGTTTGAGGAGGCTAGCCTTACTTGGTCAAGACACACATCCGACTCGTATGATTCGTGATGACACGCCCCGCTTGGCCATCATTGGCTGCAGGTGATCACGCTACATCGCTTGGCCTATCTGTGCTGCAGGGAATTTGGTGCGCTCAGTAGTYGACTTGTGACTGTCGTGATGGTACGTCTTGTGATTTCTTTCTTAATATTTTAATCCCTTCATACTTACTATGTCGAGCAAAAAAAGAAAGTGGTCGGACGAATATTTTACAATATGGATTCACATGTATAACGGAACGTGATGGGAGTCAGCGTCCTAACTGCATGATTTGCAATGCCAAGTTGAGCAATTCTAGTCTAGCACCGGCAAAACTAAGAGAACACTTACTTAAGCTGCATGGAGATGGAAAATACAAGAACACAACGCTCGCTGAATACAAGGTGAAGAGAGCCAGATTCGATGAAAAGGCTACTCTGCCTGTTCTCGGCTTTGTACCCATCAACAAACCGATCCTCACAGCATCGTACGAAGTTGCTTACCTGATCGCAAAGCAGGGCAAACCACACACCATTGGTGAAACACTCATAAAACCAGCTGTGTTGAAGATGGCGAATATCATGCTGGGAAAAGAGGCTGAAGTTAAGTTATCCCAAATTCCTCTTTCAAATGACACCATCAGCGACAGAATAGAGGACATGAGCAAAGACATCTTGGCTCTAGTAGTTGCAGATCTGATTTCAAGCCAGGCAAAAACTATGTGCGAACTAGTGCTCTGAGGCACCGCATCTTCAGTGAGCTGTGTAAAGAAATGGGCTCTGAATTCGAGGTACTTCTGTACCATTCTAATGTTCGGTGGTTATCCCGGGGACAGGTGCTGAATCGTGTTTTTGCCGTGTGTGTGGAATTAGCCCTGTTTTTGCAAGAGCACCAACATTGTCATGCAAATTACTTCAAAAATTCTGAGTTCATTCTCATTTTAGCGTACATGGCTGATATCTTCGCAGCTCTCAATCATCTCAATCAAAAGATGCAGGGCGGTGGAGTCAACATCATCGAAGCGGAGGAAAACCTGAAGGCTTTTCAAAAAAATCTACCGTTATGGAAATGACGAACAGAGAACGATAACTTCGCAAACTTTCCCCTGCTGGACGACTGTGTAAGTAAGATCGAAGATGTATCTGGAATCGGAGACATTTCTGTACCCGCGGAACTGAAGCAAGCAATTGCCACGCACTTAGATGAGCTTGCAAAGTCTCTCGACGGATACTTCCCTACAAGAGAGTCTTATCCAGCATGGGTGAGACAGCCGTTCATGTTTAGTGTTGAGACAACAGATGTCAATGATGAATACCTCGATGAAATCATTGAAATTCAGCAGAGCCAGGTTCAACAGCAACTCTTCAGAACAACAACGCATTTCTGAACTGGTCTCTGAAAGGCAACAGCAGAAGTCACACTGATTTGCAGTAAATATTCATTATTATGTTTTTTTTGTTCTTGTATGAAAATCATGTTTTGATGATTTTGTTCTTTGAACACATGGTGTTGATGTTGATGCACGGTTCATTTTGTGCACCAGTAAAATATATACCTATGTTTTGAATTTGAAAAAATCTTCTTCTTTTTTTCCAATGAAGATTCGGTTCGGTGATATGAAACTGGTGGGGTTAAGAACATCTGGTCTAGTGCACTACTTTTTTGTTTCTATTTACAATAGTGCACTACTTTTTTGTTTCCTATAAAATAGTGCACTACTTTAGCCTTAAGACATTTTGCCACAACTTTAGAAGTATGCTTGGGGTCGTTGTCCATTTGGAAGACCCATTTGTGACCAAGCTTTAACTTCCTGACTGATGTCTTGAGATGTTGCTTCAATATATCCACATCATTTTCCTCCCTCATGATGCCATTTATTTTGTGAAGTGCACCAGTCCCTCCTGCAGCAAAGCACCCCCACAACATGATGCTGCCACCCCTGTGCTTCACGGTTGGGATGGTGTTCTTCGGCTTGCAAGCCTCCCCCGTTTTCCTCCAAACATAACGATGGTCATTATGGCCAAGCAGTTCTATTTTTGTTTCATCAGACCAGAAGAGATTTCTCCAAAAAGTATGATATTTGTCCCCATGTGCAGTTGCAAACCTTAGCGTGTCTTTTTTTATGGCAGTTTTGGAGCAGTGGCTTCTTCCTTGCTGAGTGGCCTTCAGGTTATGTCGATGTAGGACCCGTTTTACTGTGGATATAGATACTTCGTACCTGTTTCCTCCAGCATCTTCACAAGGTTCTTTGCTGTTGTTCTGGGATTGATTTTCACTTTTCGCACCACAGTACATTCATCTCTAGGAGACAGAACGTGTCTCCTTCCTGAGTGGTATGACTGCTGCGTGGTCCCATGGTGTTTATACTTGCGAAATATTGTTTGTACAGATGAACGTGGTACATTCAGGATTTTAGAAATTGCTCCCAAGGATGAACCAGACTTGTGGAGGTCTACATTTTTTTTCTGAGGTCTTGGCAGATTTCTTTTGATTTTCCCTTGAAATATATCCACAGGTACACCTCCAATTGATTCCAATTATGTCAATTAGCCTATCAGAAGCTTCTAAAGCCATGACATAATTTCTGGAATTTTCCAAGCTGTTTAAAGGCATTCAACTTAGTGTATGTAAACTTCTGACCCACTGGAATTGTGATACAGTGAATTATAAGTGAAATAATCTGTCTTTAAACAATTGTTGGAAAAATGACTTGTATCATGCACAAAGTAGATGTCCTAACCGACTCGCCAAAACTATAGTTTGTTAACAAGACATTTGTGAAGTGGTTGGAAAACAAGTTTTAATGACTCCAACCTAAGTGTATGTAAACTTCCGACTTCAACTGTAGCAGTCTCCCCACATTATAAAGATGAGAAATCAGGTCGTTCTCGTTGTTGATTCATATGTCCTGCTGCTGATGATGTTCTGCTATTGTTCCTGCCCACTGGGCATAAACTGGGTGAACCAAAGTGGAATTGAATTCTGTGCCCAGTGGGTTGACCTTTTTCCATCCACCCCGCTGAAAGACAAAGGGCACATCCCAGCCTCCTGTAGAAATGTACAAGCCTGTAAAATCACTGTACCATATTAGAATTCTAATGATCTTATTTTCAAGGAGAACTACTCAAAACAAGTATATAACAACACTATCTTCTCATATGATTACAGATGAGCTTTTACACGTGTTTTTACAAGTCACTGGGTTCATTAAACAATAAGGCCAGAGGGGGTGTGGTGTACGGCCAATATACCACGCCTAAACGGGTCGACGCAACACGGAGTGCCAGGACACAGACCTTAGCCGTGATATATTGGCCGTACATTGCAAACCCCTGAGGTGACTTATTTCTATAAACTTGTTACCAACATAACCTGTGGTTTATAGGTCTGATATACCACGGCTTTCAGCCAATCAGAATACATCACCCAAACTACCCAGTTTATTATGGTAAATGAGGGTTTATACACAGGCACAGTAAGAAGTGACAGAGCTGATGTAAAGACCCTAACTTTCTGGTGAATACAGTATGATGTAATATAATGTTAATGGCTGTAGATTACCTATGATATGATATAACTTGGTTCAACAGGGCATCATGCACTTTAATATGATATAACATGGTTCAACAGGGCAGCACTTTAATATGATATAACATGGTTCAACAGGGCAGCATGCACTTTAATAAGATATAATATGGTTCAACAGGGCAGCATGCATTTTAATATGATATAACATGGTTCAACAGGGCAGCATGCACTTTAATATGATATAACATGGTTCAACAGGGCAGCATGCACTTTAATATGATATAACATGGTTCAACAGGGCAGCACTTTAATATTGTTTTCAAAGCTGCTCATATGTGTGTGCCTCTCTCTCTCTCGTTCCCCTCCCCCCCTCTCTCTCCCCATCAC
>NW_019942772.1:78318-91966 GCF_002910315.2 Salvelinus sp. IW2-2015 | reverse complement strand
CTCTCTCTCTCTCTCTCTCTCTCTCTCTCGTTAAACAAATATTTTATATTTGAGATTCTTCAAAGTAGCAACCCTTTGCCTTGACGACAGATTTGCAAACTCTTGGCATTTTCTCTTGGCCCTGGATTTCTAATCCCTTGATACTATTGTCGGATGTGATTTAGCTAACATTTCGATGGCCGTAATAAATAGATACGCCGACAATGGACAACCTTGGAGCAAGACACTCCGCTCCATCTCGACAGCACCATTGTAATCCTCTTCTCTCTACTTTGCTCACAAAAGGAACCAGTCCATCCACTGACATTTTACCAGGACAAAAAAACTCAAGGATGGTTGGTGTTGAAAAGAAACATATCATTACTTCACTTCAGGGAGGCTAAAAGGCAGCACCTTATCACTTCAGGGAGGCTAAAAGGCAGCACCTTATCACTTCAGGGAGGCTAAAAGGCAGCACCTTNTTATCACTTCAGGGAGGCTAAAAGGCAGCACCTTATCACTTCAGGGAGGCTAAAAGGCAGCACATTATCACTTCAGGGAGGCTAAAAGGCAGCACCTTATCACTGAAGGGAGGATTCAAAAGAGCATGACACATATAAAATCATATACAAGATTTGGAGTACTTTGCTTTCCATTAGAGCTCTGTTTTGCATACCTAAATAAACATGCAGTGAGCAAAAAAAAAACTACAAGGAATGTATAGATTTTGTCTTTGGAAAACTAATGCGGACACCCACAGACGTGTACAATGGAGAAAATAGCCTATGGCAAGCCAAGTGAGCCAAACCAAAGCGAGTTAAACTGGTTTGTAATGACATCATTAAAAGCAGACAAAAACCATAACTGCCGTATATGGCAGACCAATACAAACCCATCTCTCGGCATGTCCAGCCCACTCATTATCTCAGCCAATCATGGCTAGTGGGAAGGTTGCTGTATCTTTCTGTGGCTTAACCAACTAGGCTCGTAATTTAAGAATTGTATTCATATTTACAGATGGCATACAAGTTTGTTATTAAGGTACGTGAAAGTTCACATATTCGAGAAGGCATTTCTGCCCCCAAAAAACATAAGTTTAAGATCAAACGGCTCTCCTGTGAAGTAGTGACCCGCGACACACGCCTAGTTTCCTGAAACGAGCCTTCAGCCTCCAAGCCAGGAGAGTATCATTATCTAACCCACCCAAACATATCATTATCTAAACCAAACATGACTCACTAGGTTTCAAAGAGTCTGTATCATGATCAAGGAGGCTTTAAAGTGCAGAGGCAGGGAGCACAGTCAACACAAACACACACAAAACAACACACACACACACACACACAACACACACACACACACACACACACAGCACACACACACACACACACACACACAGCCACACACAGCCACAATGGGCTACATAATTGATAGTCTACAGCTGTAGAAAACTCTGCATTATGGTTTGTTGTTGTCGAATGCCAGCTGTGATAACATGGTTTACCTGGCTCTCCACAGGGACAGTTCCACAGATTGTCACCTGGTGGTGTGATTTCTCTTTGCTGTCTGTGTTTGTTATGATCAGTCAGAACCCCTTAATGCTTCAGACCCCTAGAGGCCTATATGTCAGCTGAGACAATTCAAAGGAATGAAGCTCTCGCACGCTGTGCTTGAAGTACAGTATTACTTTTAGTAATCCCTAATGGGGGTACACAGAATCCGTTACAAACAAATTATTTATTTGACTGTTTAAAAAAATGTAGACTACTTGTATGAGCTGAGGCCCGGCGATGCTACTGTTAAAGATATAATTGTCACAAAAAAAACAATTGTTTAACATGAAATTAATCAAATAAATCAAATCAAATTGTATTTGTCACATGCGCCAAATACAACAGATAGACCTTACCGTGAAAATGCTTACTTACGGCCTCCTGAGTAGCGCAGTGGTCTAAAGTCACTGCATCACAATGTTCGCTGTGCCACTAGAGATTCTGGGTATGAGTCCAGGCTGTGTCGCAGCTGGCTGCAACCGGGAGACACATGTGGCGGTGCACAATTGGCCCAGCATCGTCCGGGTTGAGGGAGGGTTTGGCCGGCCGGGACGGCCTTGTCCCATCGCCCACTAGTGACTCCTGTGGCGGGTCAGGTGTGCATGCTGACTTCGGACACCACTTGTACAGTGTTTCCTCCGACACATTGGCCGAGACGAGTACGGGAACTGCGGTGAAGGGACAAGATTCTAACTACCAATTAGATATCACGAAAAAGGCGTAACAATAACGAGGCTATATACAGGGGGTACCTAGTCCTGGCACTCCGGTACCGCTTGCCGTGTGGTAGCAGATAGAACAGACTATTACTTGGGTGGCTGGAGTCTTTAACAATTTTTAGGGCCTTCCTCTGACACCGCCTGGTAAAGAGGTCCTGGATGGCAGGAAGCTTGTCCCAGTGATTTACTGGGACATGCACACTACCCTCTGTAGTGCCTTGCAGTCGGATGCCAAGCAGTTACCATACCAGGCGGTGATGCAATCAGTCAGTATGCTCTCGATGGTGCTCTCAGATCCTTTTTGAGGATCTGAGGACCCATGCCAAATCTTTTCAGTCTCCTGATGGGTAATAGGCAATGGTGTGCCCTCTTCACGACTGTCTTGGTGTGCTTGGACCATGATATTTTGTTGGTGATGTGGACACCAATGACCTTGTAGTTCTCGACCTGCTCTACTACATCCCCGTCGATGAGAATGGGGGCGTGCTCTGTCCTTCTTTTCCTGTAGTCCACGAGCAGCTCCTTTGTCTCACTCACATTAAGGGAGAGGTTGTTGTTCTGGCACCACACTGCCCATCAGGAAGTCCATAATACAGTTGCATAGGGTGGTGTTTAGTCCCAGGGTCCTTAGCTTAGTGATGAGCTTTGAGGGCACTATGGTGTTGAACGCTGAGCTGTAGTCAATGAACAGTATTCTCACGTAGGTGTTCCTTTTGTCCAGGTGGGAATGGGCAGTGTTGAGTGCAATTAATGTTGCGTCATCTTTAGGGGCGGTATGCAAATTGGAGTAGGTCTAGGGTTTCTGGGATAATGGTGTTGATGTGAGCTATGATCAGCCTTTCAAAGCACTTTATGGCTACAGATGTGAGTGCTACGGGGCTGTAGTTTTAGGTAGGTTACCTTGTCGTTCTTGGGCACAGGGACTATGGTGGTCTGCTTGAAACATGTAGGTTATACAGACTGGGTCAGGGAGAGGTTGAAAATATCAGTGAAGACACTTGCCAGTTGGTCAGCCGGTGCTCTGAGCACGCATCCTGTTATAGTTGACCTGTTTAAAGGTCTTACTCACATCGGCTACAGGGAATGTGATCACACAGTAGTAGAACAGCTGGTGCTCTCATGCAAGGTTCAGTGTTGATTTCTTCGAAGTGAGCATAGAAGGCATTTAGCTCATCTGGTAGGCTCGCGTCACTGGGAAGCTCGCTGCCACATCCGACGAGCGTCAGAGATGGTGTAGTAGGATAAGGCAATCGTTTGAGCATAATGTATTTTTTAAACAATTAAAGTCATATTAAATCATTGTTTTTGTTGATTTTCTTCTATTAGTCTGGTTGAAAGAGAATGTGTGAACAGTCCCATTATTGTTTCATTGTTTAGTTTTTAGCATCAAGGAGATTTTCAGTTCATTTTATTTGATCAAATAAAAAATGTATTTAACATTCATATTGTTGTATCGCATAACGTCACATTCTTGGTACTTTTCTTTGCACAGTTGATGGGTTATAACGTAGAATAAGGTGTTACAGCTCTGTGATTATAGTTTTCATATAAAACATTTTTTTATCCAAAATGACAGGTAAATTACTAGTACATTTTGAAAGATACTGGGAATATTCTTTCCCTTTGCAACCCCACTAACAAATAGTATTTTATGCGGTACATATGACACAGGCAGGTAGCCTAGTGGTGGGAGCATTTACATTTACATTTAAGTCATTTAGCAGACGCTCTTATCCAGAGCGACTTACAAATTGGTGCATTCACCTTATGATATCCAGTGGAACAACCACTTTACAATAGTGCATCTAACTCTTTTAAGGGGGGGGGGGGGGGGTTATAAGGATTCCTTTATCCTATCCTAGGTATTCCTTAAAGAGGTGGCGTTTCAGGTGTCTCCGGAAGGTGGTGATTGACTCCGCTGACCTGGCGTCGTGAGGGCCGTTAACCGAAAGTTTACTAGATCGAATCCCCAAGCTGACAAGGTACAAATATGTTGTACTGCAACTGAACAAGGCAGGTAACCCACTGTTAGTTAAATAAATGAAGAAGCAAATGCTGAAATATAAATGATCAGAATATATGTTGCCTGTCAAAAAGAAATCCAAGCAGGTGATAATGTTGACTCTTGAGAATGACAGGTGTTATGAAACTAAACCCATATTAAATAAAGCTAAAGTATGTGTAGGAAATGTATGTAAACAAATGAGACATGCATTTGAAACATACAAAGTAAACATTGTATCAAACTCATATTGGGGCTTCATGAGGATAGCAGAGAGAATTTGTATTTGCACATATTACCTTGAGGGCCGAGTGTCTGCGGGTTTTTACTTCTACCTTGTACTTGATTAATGAATTCAGGTCACTAATTAGTAAGGCACTCCCCAGACCTGATTATCTAGGACTGAATTGAAACCAAAAACCAAAAACCTTGCCACACTAGGACCTCCAAGGAATGAGTTTGACACCCCTGCCAAACAAGATGTATATGTTATATTGGCGTCCACATCACTAAGGACTTAACATGGTCCACACAAACCCACACAGTCTTGAAGAGGCCACAACAACACCTCTTTTCCCTCAGGAGGATGAAAAGAATTGTATCGGATCCTCAAAAAGTTCAACAGTTGCACCGTCGAGAGCATCTTGACTGGCTGCATCACCGCTTGGTATGGCAAATGCACCGCCCTCGACCGCAATGCTTCAGAGGATGTTGCGGACGTCATCTGTACATCACTGGGGCCGAACTCCATTCGATCCAGGACCTCTATATCAGGCGGTGTCTTACACAATTGATGAAGACTTCAGCACCCAAGCTATAGACAGTTCACCCTGCTACCTTCCGGCAAACGATACCGGACCATCGGCTCTCGACCAACAGGCTAATGCAGTTAGAGTCACAGTGACTTTATCGAGTACTGACTACAAAATCAATGTAAGTAACTGGACTCAGATATATTATAAAGTGCCACGGGTTTCCTCCAAAAGTTTCAGAGTAATGACATCACATTGAGGTTTACAGTGTATACACAAATACACACAAAACACAGACATGTAAACCGAGCCACACACAGACATACACACACATTCACACGCATCCTATGCTGCTACTCTGTTCTTTATTTGACTTGTATTATTATCTATCCTGATGTCTAGTCACTTTACCCTGCCTTCATGTACATATCTACCTCAAATACCTTATTATTATCTATCCTGATGTCTAGGCGCTCTCTACCCTGCTCTGTATCATATCTACCTCAAATACCTTATTAATCTATCCTGAGGTCTAGTACTTTACCCTGTCTTCACATACATATCTACCTGAAAATACCTTATTATTATCTATCCTGATGCCTAGTCACGTTATCCTGCCCTTTATGTACATATCTACCTCAAATACCTTATTATTATTCTATCTGATGCTAGTCACTTTACCTGTCTTCACCTACATATCTACCTCAAAACCTTATTATTATCTATCCTGAAGCCTATCACTTTACCCTGCCTTCATGTACATATCTACCTCAAATACCGTATTATTATCTATCCTGATATCTAGTCACTTTACCCTGCCTTCATGTACATATCTACCTCAAATACCTTATTATTATCTATCCTGAAGCCTAGTCACTTTACCCTGCCTTCATGTACATATCTACCTCAAATACCGTATTATTATCTATCCTATATCTAGTCACTTTACCCTGCCTTCATGTACATATCTACCTCAAATACCGTATTTTATACTATCCTGATATCTAGTCACTTTACCCTGCCTTCATGTACATATCTACCTCAAATACCGTATTATTATCTATCCTGATATCTAGTCACTTTACCCGCCGTCATGTACATATCTACCTCAAATACCTTATTATTATCTATCCTGATGCCTAGTCACTTTACCCTGCCTTCATGTACATATCTTCCTCAAATACTTTATTATTATCTATCCTGTGTCAGTCACTTTACCCTGTCTTCATGTACTATCTACCTCAAATACCTTATTATTATCTATTCTGATGCCTAGTCACTTTATCCTGCCTTTATGTACATATCTACCTCAATTACCTTATTATTATCTATCCTGATGCCTAGTCACTTTACCTACCTTATATCTACAATTCTACCCCTATTACCTCTTACCTCTGCACATTGAAATGGTACTGGGAACCCCTGTATATGCTTCATTGTACTATGATATTGGTCTCATTTTATTATTTAACTCTGCTCGTTACAGGGGCTCGTAAGCAAGCATTTCATGGTATCAACACCTGTTGTATTCGCGACGTGACAAATAAAATACGTTACAGAATTGACTAACATCCTAGTCCTAATAGACCCAGGGTATGAATAACCAACTACCCTGAACATCCTAGTCCTAATAGACCAGGGTATAATAACCAACTACCCTGAATCCTAGTCCTAATAGACCCAGGGATGAATAACCAACTACCCTGACATCCTAGTCCTAATAGACCCGGTAGAATAACAACTACCCTGACATCCTAGTTCTAATAGACCCAGGTATGAATAACCAAACTCCCTGACGTCCTAGATCCTATAGGACCCAGGGTATGAATCCAACTACACCTGACATCTAGTCCTATAGACCCAGGGTATGAATAACCAACTACCCTGACATCCTATTCCTAATAGACCCAGGGTATGAATAACAACTACCCTGACGTCCTAGCCAATAGCCCAGGGTATGAATAACCAACTACCCTCACATCCTAGTCCTAATAGACCCAGGGTATGAATAACCAACTACCCTGAACGTCCTAGTCCTAATAGACCAGGGTATGAATAACCAACTACCCTGACACCTAGTCCTAATAGACCCAGGGTATGAAAAACCAACACCCTCGACGTCCTAGTCCTAATAGACCCAGGGTATGAATAACCAACTACCCTGACGTCCTAGTCCTAATAGACCCAGGGTATCCTAAGAGTGTATAAAATATACCTGTTTGATATATATCAAATGTAATTTTCATTCTTCCTAAGACCTTGCTGCCACCTGCATACCAACCAGATGTAAAGCTTGAAACACACTGAGAATCTCACAGCCGATAGACAACTGATAGGTGCGTATCAGAGTCGGAGGTCGTTCCTTCTCTTGCTAGAACAAAAGAGGTATCTGCTGTGAGCGGACCCAGTAGCAGCGAACCTAACGATTCTACTTGTGGAATTGCAATGCGTCGTCAGTGGCCAACAACTTGACTTTGAGCCAATCAGAGAGCACGACCACCCACTTGGGGGAGCCAACAAAAAAAATGAAAAAGTGGGCATTTTCTCTGTACATACACAGATAGACAAGTTACACTTCATATGCAATGTAGGACATAGGCTATGGGATGGTAGCTAGCTAAGTACACAGACGCAATTCACACAACACTAAATACTACCTCCAAGCTAGCTAACCACACGCTAGTATTGACATTGTAATTAAATCAAAATGGATTAGCTTCCATGAAACAACTGCCTGTGTTAATTGCATAGTTAGTGCAGTGTCCTTAGCTAGCTAGCTGTGTTGTGCTAGCCAGAGAATATGCTGACGTTAGCTAGCTAGCTAAACATGGCTATAGGCTGGCACTGGCAGTACGGGATTATGAACAGTGAATTAAATGATTTCTTCATCATGTTGCTAGGTATTTATCTAGCTGTGGTAGTTATCTATCTGTGGTAGTTATCTATCTGGGGTAGTTATCTATCTGTGGTAGTTATCTATCTGGGGTAGTTATCTATCTGTGGTAGTTATCTATCTGGGGTAGTTATCTATCTGGGGTAGTTATCTATATGGGGTAGTTATCTATCTGTGGTAGTTATCTATCTGTGGTAGTTATCTATCTGTGGTCCCATATAGATCACTACTACAAGCTAGATAACTACCCCATATAGATAACACCCAGCTAGATAACTACCACAAGCTAGATAATACCACAGCTAGATAACTACCCCATATAGATAACTACCCAGATAGATAACTACACAGATAGATAACTACCCCATATAGATAACTACCACAGATAGATAACTACCACAGATAGATAACTACCACAGATAGATAACTACCCCAGATAGATACTACCCACAGATAAGATAACTACCACAAGATAGATAACTACCCCATATGATAACTACCCATATAGATAATCCATATAGAAACTACCAAGAAGATACACTACCACAGCTAGATAACTACCAACGATGGATAACTACCACAGATAGATAACTACCACAGATAGATAACTACCCATATAGATAACTACACAGCTAGATAACTACCCGCTAGATAACTACCACAGAGAGATAACTACACAGCTAGATAACTACACCGATGGATAACTACCACAGATAGATAACTACCAAGCTAGGTAACTACACAGCTGGATAACTACCACAGATAGATAACTACCCAGATAGAATAACTACCACATGCTAGATAACTACCACAGATAGATAACTACACATATAGATAACTACCAACAGATAGATAATACCACAGATAGATAACTACGCATATAGATACTACTATAGATAACTACACAGATAGATAACTACCCAGATGATAGATAACTACCCCCATATAGATAAACCCCATAATAGATAATACCACAGCGTAGATAACTACCCCATATAGATAATACTCCCAGCTAGATAACTACCACAGCTAGATAACTACCACAGCTAGATAACTCCATATAGATAACTACCCCAGATAGATACTCACAGTAGATAACTACCCAATAGATAACTACCACAGATAGATAACTACACAGATAGATAACCTACACAGATAGATAACTACCGCCATTAATAGATAACTACCACAGCTAGATAACTACTCACAGCTATGATAACTACCACAGAGAGATAACTACCACAGCTAGATAACTACCACAGATAGATAACTACCACAGATGATAACTACACAGATAGATAACTACCACAGCTAGGTAACTACCACAGCTGGATAACTACCACAGATAGATAACTACCCCAGATAGATACTACCACAGCTAGATAACTACCACAGATAGATAACTACCACATATAGATAACTACCACAGATAGATAACTACCCAAGTAGATAACTACCACAGCTGATAACTACCACAGCTAGATAACTACTAACAGCAACTAACTACCACAGATACGATACTACCACAGATAGTAACTACCACAGATAGATAACTACCACAGATAGATAAACTAGCCACAGATAGATAACAACCACAGATAGATAACTACCACAGATAGATAACTACCACCGATAGATAATACCCATATAGTAACTACCCCAGATAGATAACTACCAGATAGATAACTACCACAGATACTACAGATAGATAACTACCACAGATAGATATACCCAGATAGAATAACACCACAGATAGAGTAACTACCACAGCCTAGATAATACCTAGCAACATGATGAAAGAAATCATTTAATTCACTGTTCATAATCCCGTACTGCAGTGCCAGCCTATAGCCATGTTTAGCTAGCTAGTAACGTCAGCATATTCTCTGGCTAGCAACACAGCTAGCTAGCTAAGGACACTGCACTAACTATGCAATTAACACAGGCAGTTGTTTCATGGAAGCTAATCCATTTTGATTTAATTACAATGTCAATACTAGCGTGTGGTTAGCTAGCTTGGAGGTAGTATTTAGTGTTGTGTGAATTGCGTCTGTGTACTTAGCTAGCTACCATCCCATAGCCTATGTCCTACATTGCATATGAGTGTAACTTGTCTATCTGTGTATGTACAGAGAAAATGCCCTTTTTCATTTTTTTTGTTGGCTCCCAAGTGGTGGTCGTGCTCTCTGATTGGCTCAAAGTCAAGTTGTTGGCCACTGACGACCGCATTGCAATTCCACAAGTGAGAATCGTTAGGTTCGCTGCTACTGGGTCCGCTCACAGCAGATACCTCTTTTGTTCTAGCAAGAGAAGGAACGACCTCCGACTCTGATACGCACCTATCAGTTGTCTATCGGCTGTGAGATTCTCAGTGTGTTTCAAGCTTTACATCTGGTTGGTATGCAGGTGGCAGCAAGGTCTTAGGAAGAATGAAAATTACATTTGATATTATCAAACAGGTTATTTTATACACTCTTAGGATACCCTGGGTCTATTAGGATAGGACGTCAGGGTAGTTGGTTATTCATACCTGGGTCTATTAGGACTAGGACGTCAGGGTAGTTGGTTTATTCATACCCTGGGTCTATTAGGACTAGGATGTCAGGGTAGTTGGTTATTCATACCCCTGGGTCTATAGGACTAGGACGTCAGGGTAGTTGGTTTATTCATACCCTGGGTCTATTAGGACTAGGATGCGTCAGGTAGTTGGTTATTCATACCCTGGGCCTATTAGGACTAGGATGTCAGGTTAGTTGTTATTCATACCCTGGGTTATTAGGACTAGGATGTCAGGGTAGTTGGTTATTCATACCCTGGGTCTATTAGGACTAGGATGTCAGGGTAGTTGGTTATTTCATACCCTGGGTCTATTAGGACTAGGACGTCGGGTAGTTGGTTATTCATACCCTGGGTCTATTAGAACTAGGATGTCAGGGTAGTTGGTTATTCCTACCCTGGGTCTATTAGGACTAGGATGTCAGGGTAGTTTGTTATTCATACCCTGGGTCTATTAGGACTAGATGTCAGGGTAGTTGGTATTCATACCTGGTCTATTAGGACTAGGATGTAGGGTGTGGTTATTCATACCCTGGGTCTATTAGGACTGGATGTTAGTCAATTATGTAATCGTATTTAATTTGTCACGTGCCGAATAACAACAGGTGTTGACTACCATGAAATGCTTGCTTACGAGCCCCTGTCAACGATGCAGAGTTAAATAATAGAATGAGACCAATATCAATAGTACAATGAAGCTATATACAGGGAGTTCCAGTACAATTTCAATGTGCAGAGGTAAGAGGTAATAGGGGTAGATTGTAGATAAAGGTAGGATAAAGTGACTAGGCATCAGGATAGATAATAATAAGGTAATTGAGGTAGATATGTACATAAAGGCAGGATAAAGTGACTAGGCATCAGAATAGATATATATAAGGTATTTGAGGTAGATATGTACATGAAGACAGGGTAAAGTGACTAGACATCAGGATAGATAATAATAAGTATTTGAGGAAGATATGTACATGAAGCAGGGTAAAGTGACTAGGCATCAGGATAGATAATAATAAGGTATTTGAGGTAGATATGTACATGAAGGCAGGGTAAAGTGACTAGATATCAGGATAGATAATAATACGGTATTTGAGGTAGATTGTACATGAAGGCAGGGTAAAGTGACTAGATTAATCAGGATAGATATAATACGGTATTTGAGGTAGATATGTACATGAAGGCAGGGTAAAGTGACTAGATATCAGGATAGATAATAATACGGTATTATTGTGAGGTAGATATGTACATGAAGGCAGGGTAAAGTGACTAGGCTTCAGGATAGATAATAATAGAGGTATTTGAGGTAGATATGTACGATGAAGGCAGGGTAAAGTGACTAGTATCAGGATAGATAATAATACGGTATTTGAGGTAGATATGTACATGAAGGCAGGGTAAAGTGACTAGCTTCAGGATAGATAATAATATAGAGGTATTTGAGGTAGATATGTAGGTGAAAGACAGGGTAAAGTGACTAGACATCAGGATAGATAATAATAAGGGTATTTGAGGTAGATATGTACAATAAAGGCAGGATAACGTGACTAGCATCAGGATAGTTAATAATAGGTATTTCAGGTGATATGTATGTGAAGACAGGGTAAAGTGACTAGGCATCAGATAGATAATAATAAGGTATTTGAGGTGGATATGTACATGAGGCAGGGTAAGACCCTGAACATCAGGATAGATAATAATAAGGTATTTGAGGTAGATATGTACATGAAGGCAGGGTAAGTGACTAGACATCAGGATAGATAATAATGAAGGTATTTAGGTAGATATGTACATGAAGGCAGGTAAAGTGACTAAGACATCAGGATAGATAATAATAAGGTATTTGAGGTAGATATGTACATGAGGCAGGGTAAGTGACTAGACATCAGATAGATAGATAATCAAGTCAAATAAAGAACAGAGTAGCAGCATAGGATGCTGTGAATGTGTGTGTATGTCTGTGTGTGGCTCGTTTACATGTCTGTGTTTTGTGTGTATTTGTGTATACACTGTAAACCTCAATGTGATGTCATTACTCTGAAACTTTTGAGGAACCCGTGGCACTTTAATAATATATCTGAGTCCAGTTACTTACATTGATTTTGTAGTCAGTACTTCGATAAAGTCACTGTGACTCTACTGCATTAGCCTGTGGTCGACGAGCCGATGGTCCGGTATCGTTGCCGGAAGGTAGCAGGGTGAACTGTCTATACGCTTGGGTGCTGAAGTCTTCATCAATTGTGTAAGACACCGCCTGATATAGGGTCTGGATCGAATGGAGTTCGGCCCCAGTGATGTACAGATGACTCTCGCAACATCCTCTGAAGCATGCGGTCGAGGGCGGTGCATTGCATACCAAGCGGTGATGCAGCCAGTCAAGATGCTCTCACGGTGCAACTGTTGAACTTTTTGAGGATCCGATACAATTTTTTCATCCTCCTGAGGAAAAGAGGTGTGTTTGTGGCCTCTTCAAGACGTGTGGGTTTGTGTGGACCATGTTAAGTCTTAGTGATGTGGACGCCAATATAACATATACATCTGTTTGGCAGGGGTGTCAAACTCATCCTTGAGGTCCTAGTGTGGCAAGGTTTTTTGGTTTTTGGTTTCAATTCAGTCCTAGACTAATCAGGTCTGGGAGTGCCTTACTAATTAGTGACCTCGAATCATTAATCAAGTACAAGGTGAAGTAAAAACCGCAGACACTCGCCCCAAGGTATATGTGCAATATACAAATTCTCTCTGCTATCGCCAATGAAGCCCAATAATGAGTTTTGATACAATGTTATACTTGTATGTTTCAAATGCTGTCTCATTTGTTTACATTTTTCCTAACATACTTTAGCTTATTTAATATGGGTTTAGTTTCATAACACATGTCATTCTCAAGAGTCTCAACATTATCACCATGCTTGATTTCGTTTTTGACAGGCCAATAATATATGCTATCATTTATATTTTCGCATTTGCTGTCTTCATTTATTTAACTAAACAGTGGGTTACCTGCTTTGTTCAGTTGCAGTAAACATATTTGTACCTGTCAGCTTTGGGGATGTCGATCTAGTTAACTTTCGGTTAACGGCCCTCACGACGCAGGTTTTTCCAGCGGAGGGGGTTCAATCACAACTTCCGCGGAGACACCTGAAAGCCACTCTTTAAGGAATACCCTAGGATAGGGATAAAGGAATCCTTATAACTCAAAC